>NC_079169.1:90027217-90327217 GCF_947568905.1 Ostrea edulis
GAGCATGTTCGGCATATGACCAGTTTGTAAACCGAGGTAGGCTACTGATAAACAAGTTCATGCTACAGGGCAGGGTTTGACACTAAGGCACGTCCGACCGACCGAGTCTACTAAATGATAGGTCCGGTCAGGTAAAATGTCGATTTACTAGTCCGACTGGTCGTGTTAAATAATAAACAAGAAACTACCAATCTTGAACCGTGTGGTGGAATAATCTCTATTTTTAGTTCTAATAGATAAGTCGCGGTCGGTAATGATGTTTTACGACATCTACTCGATGTTAATTTTAAACAGTTTATTTGAATAGACTATAATAAAGTGTTTATCAAGTTAATAAATTACGTCGTAAATGTTTGTCATTTACATGAAGTATTTAGATATGGAGAAACTATCGGGGGTTTTTCTGGAAAGTTGGTCAGGGCTAGTGGATATAAAGTCAGGTCTAGTAAAAATCATTTGAAGTAGCCCGACTGGTCTAGTGCTGAAAAAAGTAAATGTCAAACCCTGCAGGGGTTTGAAATGTCTCATTTAAAGGCAGCATTTCACCAATTCTTTGGTCGTTATAACGATCTACTTTGCCAGTATATAACCTACATGTACCATTGGGTCAGGTGCTCAGCTGTCTGACGTGTTTCATACAAATTGTTAGACCGTCCTTGACACACTGATTCTGACTATGGATCACTCCGTTTACCTGATCAAGACATAGGGCTCACAGTGGGTGTGACCAGTCAACAGGGGATGCTTTAATACTCCTCCTAGGCACCTGATCCCACCTCTGGTTATCAAGGGGTCCGTGTTGGCCCATATCTCTCATATTTGTATATCTTATTTGATATCCGAGATTGCTTGCTGTTCGTTATTTTTGCCTTTCATATGATTGAAAAATGCATTTTGAGTTGGTATGCAGCGCAGGTCTGTGATCATCTGCACAGTCTTCCATGTAGTACCTGCTTTCGACGCATATTTTCAAGTACATTTGATATGTTTCATAGGCTAAGCCAAATTTTAGGGTGCGTCTTTTTACCACAAGGTACCACAAGGACACTACAAGGAATCACAAGGAACCCCTGGGGTACTCCATTTGCACACTAATTGTGACAGTATATTGTAAACAATAAAAATAAAAATGATTGAATAAGACTTGAATTACAGTTAAAGCTTTCAAATTCTATCATTCTTTATTTTATGGTTGCCACTATTTGGAATGACTTTTATAAACCTAACCAATCCCATGGGGATCTGGGTTAGAATAGGTTCTCAGTACCCCTTGCTTGTCGTAAGAGGCGACTAAATGGGCAGTCTTTCGGATGAGACCGCAAAAACCGAGGTTCCGTGTCACAACAGGTGTGGCACGGTAAAGATTCCTCCCTGCTCAATGGCCATAAGCGCCGAGCAAAGGCCTAAATTTTGCAGCCCTTCACCGGCATTGGTGACGTCTCCATACGAGTGAAATATTATCGAGAGGGACGTATAACAATATTCAATCAATCAATCAATATAAACCTAACCAATTAATGTTTTGAGACTTCCAACCCCCTCTCTCCCTGAAAACAACATTGAACATTGCAAAATAAATTTTCTTAAAATTTCCCAAACAGTCTTTTTAAATCGAACTTGCTCGTAATCAAACTTGAGATTTTAAAGACCCAAAAATAATACCATATGGTTTCTTCACGGATCACTGGATGTGGGTGGAGCTAATCTATGGTCATTGTTATTTGCCTGGAATTTACCTGGCCAAGAAATCAGGGTGCTGTGTATACTTTTGATGTACACAGGAAGGGTCTCAGGGCTGTCTACAGTGTTTCTGTGGTCATAGTGTTTGTATAATGGTTGTATCCCTATGGCTAGATGACACAGTCTACACCCCCCCCCCCCTTTCTCTCATTTACTCTCAGTCATTGGCTCATTGAATAAATTCTTTTATAAATATAGAACTATCATAAATTGATAATATAAATTATTTCAATAAGTTACAAATTTTAGAAATTAATGGGCAAATTATTGTTTGATTTCTAATTGTGTAATTCATAATACATGTATATAAAGGGGCAAATTACAATTATATCAAAATTGCGTTGTTCAGGGGTCTTTTTAAACAATTGAATTACGAGAAAATAGCAGTTGTGGACAGGGCAATGCAATCAAAACTTGAGAATGAATGCCTGTACTAGGTACTGGCTGTTATTGTTATCAAAACACCTCTCTGGGGGTATCTCAAGACCACTGCTTGTGCAGATGTCACTCCACCTGAAACCTATTGTTAAATGTTTGATTGACAGACGGCTAACAATTTGGTGGTGTTAACTTAAAGTTGGGTCTTTAAGTATACTACCAGTACCTTGAATTTGAAGTTTGTTTCCCCCCTGGCCTATGCATAAAACTAAAAGTATCTATCAATTAGGGCCTAATAATATAATTCAATTCAGAGCCATATTGACTTGGGCCTGAATGACCGTACATCAAAACAGTATTATAACAACAATAATTGAAATTACCTGTATGATAGTAATCCTACTATTAATCCAAAACTCACGAAACTATCATGAAAACAAGTAATTTGATCCAAAGTTGCACAATCTTTGACTAGAATCTATCAACAGTCGCCATTTTCCTTCCGTGTATGCTAGGTAAAATTTATGAGGTCCAAAGCTGGAGTCCTCAGACTGTACGTCGACGTACCTTGTCATGTTTATCCCGTCATGGCTTCTTCGGCCTTGCCGCCATTTTCGAGGACGAGCATTCGGAGAATTACGGAAACAGTCGAATGCCTTGCTTTCACCGCCGAACACCGCAAACCACCGAAAATTTATAGAATACATATTTTAAGTCACAAAAAAATCTTTTTGATGAATAATTCAAGGTATTTTATTTTAAACTCATTTGTAGTAATTATTTGATATATGATAGGCTGTACTGTTTATGTACAGCTAACACTAATCAGTGGCGGATCCAGGAATTTCATAACGGGGGGAGGGGAGGGGAGTAGAAGGCTGGGGTTGCCTTGAACCTTTACACTGATGGGGGTGCAGGGGGCTAAGCCCCCGGAAGCTAACAAAATTGTGCCAATAAGAGAGTGGGTTCTTTTTCATTTAGATAATGAACATATAACGTCTACATACGCATATTGCTTAGAAAAAGAAAAAAAAATCAAACGGGGGACGCGCACCCGGCGCGCCGGCGCTGGATCCGCCTTTGCTAATTTCTGTGGAAACGAGGGGGCTTTTTTATATTCGGTCTTGCCGAATATAAAAAGCCCTATGCTAACACTTAATTTTAAAAAATGCTAGCTACCCTTCAAGTTTGATCAATATTTCGACAACTTATTTCAATCACATTTAGAATTTATCCATAGTCATAAATTAATATGGTACGATAATGTTTATGTACAGCCACCGCTGGACACTTGTTTCCTATCGCCGAACACTTAGAAAATTAATGTTAATTAGACTGAATGATTGATGCTCATGCATGGACACGTGTATCAAATTTCAATTTACATACTGACCAAATTAAGTAACTAAAAGTTAAATTTCATTCAGTGCTAGCATTTTCATTTTCATGTCAATCCGTGAATTGATTGCCTATAAACCTAAGAAATAAAACACAGTGTCGGATTTAGAGCCCCCCCCCCTTTTTTTTTCTCAAAATGACACTAGTAATATTCCAGACTTGGCACCTAAAGTGGCTGATATACTTGGCTTTTACATGTCCCCTCCCCTCTTTTTCGGAAATCCTGGATCCGCCACGGAAGCATACACACACGTAACGCCGAACGCCCACGAAGTTTACATATTAGGCCTAATATTAGGCCTATACAGCTGAACACCTGAAATGGATGTCATTACATAGACTTAGATGCAACTGCAGTTTCATAATGTTAGTCATAATAAAGAATGAAATAAAATAACAATTGTGTATTATTATTTTTCTATAATTCAAAATTGATATTTCGGTTTTTTTCCAAAACCGTCAGAATTTGAAAATTTGGAAAATGGTCAAACGGACGTCACTACACAATATTTCTACTACTTAATCTAATCACATTTCGAACTTTTTCGTAGAAATAATTTGATAAAGTAATGCACGTATCAAAATGTACAACCACCGCCGAACGTCTACGCTACCGTCTAACATCGGTACATTATCGCCGAACACCTAAAAATTGTTACTTAATCTGATGTACATGTAAAGGCACGTGTATTATAATACAAATCGCATGCTGTTGTGCTTGCAAAATCATGCCAATCCGTGACTTGATTGCCTAAACACACGCACGCATCGCCGAACACCTAATGTTATTATGTACTTAGAGTAAATACAGCTGCAGTTTCGTAGTCGTCTTAAGAAATGAATAAACAGTAATTGTATAGTTATGTGTCTACGTGAAATTACTTGTAGAAATAGTTTTAGTTTTAGTTTTAGTTTTACTTTTGCAGATAGTTTAACCAAAGACACACATGAAGTACATAATAAAGACTACGCACCGTCCTATTGTGTCTTTGGTAAAAGAAGTAAAAGAAGTGTTCCTATCAAGATGTCTGACGCAGAAGACCGGCTAAGTAGAATAAGAACTCTAACAAAGAAAGGACGAGAGTTTTTCTACAGTAAACTAGAGTCTTACGTTAGGGATGTCGATAAGTCCTGGAAGGAGTTTGAAGACATTTTAGTGAATTTCGATGAATCTTCCACAGACATTAAATACCTCCGAAAAATTGAGACAGATCTAGAGAGGGCCAAAAAGCATTATGTCATGGAAACAGATGTACTGTTTTCCTTTTTTAATCGTTCTCACACGGAAGAGAGTGAAGTGGAAATGGAGAAACATTTAGTGAAAAATGAAAGATGTCATACAGTGATGGATAATTTCAGGGAAAAGATTAAAAATCTACTTCTTGATGCGGCTGAAATACTTTCCGAAAGATATGAAACTAGATCCGAAGCTCCCATTTCTAACCGACACAGCAGTATAAAATCAGAATTGAGGAAAAAACGCATGCAAGCCAAAGCTCAACAGACACGACTCGCCTACAAACAGAACTACAAAAGGAAAAGAATTTACTTGAAGCAAAATTAGATCTTCTTGAGCAACAAAAGGAAGTAGCTACCTTGGAGGCGGAGATCCGGGTGCTAGAAGATAATGATTCGTCGCGTGGGCTAGAATACTTTCCATCGAGATATACAGAACTACTGGTGTCTTCAAAAGAGAAATTTACAGCTGACTTTGTGAATGGACAAACACGTTTCAGTGATATTGAAAGTAAAGAAGAAAAGAAAATTGACATTCATGATAACATCCTATCACCACCTAGATGTGAACCGTTGAATCCATATGCATCCGAATTCAGACCATGTTCATACTCTGGAGTCGCCACAGACTTAACGCAATTTCTTCTGAAGAAAGATCTTCTTCTTTCCCGTTTTAGTTCCTTCAGTGATCGACCAGAAACATATGAAACCTGGAAAGCCACCTTTAAAAACATCACTAAAGAGCTGAATGTGACGCCATTTGAAGAAATGGATTTATTGGTGAAATGGTTGGGACCCGAATCACGAAAGTTTGCCAGCAGTATGAGAGCTTCAAATATCAACAACCCATTCACAGGATTACGTCGCATATGGGATCGTCTTGAAGAGAGATATGGCAGACCCGAAATGATAGAAACTGCCTTGAAGCAAAAACTGGATAGTTTTCCCAAAATTTCATCCAAAGAGCCAAAGAAATTGTACGATCTCTTAGACATTCTTACAGAAATTGAGTCTGTCAAAGAAAATCCGACATATGCGATTCTTCTCTCATATTTCGACTCATCGTCTGGAGTTATTCCCATCATCAATAAGCTCCCTCATGGACTGCAAGAGAAATGGGTTTCCCAAGCTGCCAGATACAAGAAACAGTTTAATGTTCCTTTTCCACCTTTTGGATTCTTAGTCAACTTCATCCGAGAGCTCAGCACGATGAAAAATGATCCAGCTCTTCAATATGAATGTTCAGAATCATCTTCTACATCGAAAAAACGACAACAAGAAAGTAAAGGAACTACAGGATCTCTTTCTGTTCATAGCCGTAAAACGGAGTTAGCAGGGGAAGACGAAGAAAACAAAACTAACACTAATTCAAGATGTCCAATACACAAAGCAGATCATACATTGCATGCATGCAGAGCTTTCCGTGCGAAACCGCTCCAAGAACGAAAGGATATTCTTCGTGAGCATGGATTTTGTTACAAGTGCTGTATGTCCAAGCACCTTTCTAGAAATTGTAAGGCGACCATTAAATGTGATATGTGTGGAAATAAGCGTCATGCGACAGCGATGCACCCCGATCAAGGACCCAACAATGTGACAGCCAGCGTCAGCACAGTTGCAGATGGCGGGGAGAGGAAATTACCAACAAAATCAACAGTGGATAGTAAATGTACTGAACTCTGTGAACAAACGCTCAGTGGACGCTCTTGTGCAAAAGTTGTTCCCGTACGAGTGTATCCTTTAGGAAATAAAGATAGCGCTGTCCGGATGTACGCCATTATAGACGAGCAGAGCAATAGAACACTAGCCAGATCAGAATTCTTCAATCTTTTCGACACACACAATGAAACTCAAACGTACACTTTGTTCTCATGCAGCGGACGTTCTATCTGTAGTGGAAGAAGAGCATGTGGTTTTGTTATCGAAGCTATTGATGGCAGCTATCAGCTAAACCTTCCAACTGTCATAGAATGCGATGATATACCAAACAACAGACAGGAAATTCCAACACCGGAAGTGGCAAATGCATATCCTCATTTGTCAGAAATTGCTAGTGAACTACACCCTCTTGATATCGACATGGAAATTCTTCTCTTAATTGGACGTGATCTTGGAGATGCGCACCATATTATTGAGCAAAGAATAGGCCCATCGCAGTCACCATACGCGCAGAAACTTGGTCTTGGATGGGTTGTCATCGGAGAGGTGTGTCTAGGCAGAACACACAGACCAGAGATTGTTATCGCAAACAAAGTAACTATTTTACCAAACGGTAGAACTACTGTATGTGATCCGTGTACAAGTAACATCGCTCTTAAGGAAATACCATGCATTCCTGAAACAGATCTTATTGGAGACTCTGTATTTCATACAACTGAATACGATGACCAACCTGGACTATCCATAGATGATAGATTGTTTTTGTCTATGATGGATCGAGAACTCTATCGAAATGACAGTGGACAATGGGTTGCACCGTTACCGTTCAAGGAACCAAGACGGAGACTCCCAGATAACAGGCAACTAGCTGTTAAAAGAGCTCATAATTTGGACGTGAATCTAAAGAGAAACCCAGAAAAATGTCTGCATGCCACCACATTTATGCAGCAGATAATTGATTCTGGTCATGCTGAACGTGCACCACCAGTCAATGAAAGGGAGGAGTTCTGGTACTTACCTATTTTCAGTGTGTACCATTCCAAAAAGCCAAATCAGATCAGAATGGTTTTTGACTCGTCGGCTCAGTTTAATGGTGTTTCATTGAACAATGTCTTGCTCTCTGGACCCGATCTTACAAATAGCTTACTTGGAGTGTTGATGCGATTTAGAGTTGAAAAAATAGGCATCATGGCGGACATCCAGCAGATGTTCCATTGCTTCAAAGTAAAGGAAGACCATAGGAACTACTTGCGATTTCTGTGGTATGAAGATAACAACCCTCAAAAAGAGTTAGTGGACTATAGGATGTGCGTTCATGTGTTTGGTAACAGCCCCTCACCTGCTGTTGCCACATATGGCTTGCGAAGAACAGCACAAAATGCGGAAACTACATTTGGACATGATGTTCGTAGCTTTGTAGAGCATAACTTCTACGTGGATGATGGCCTTGTCTCCCTACCATCAGTCAAGCAAGCAGTGAGTTTGATGAAGAGGACACAACAAGCCTTGATTCAAGAAGGTGGACTACGATTACACAAAATTGTATCAAACAACAGCGACGTAATGAACAGTTTCCCTTCAGAAGACCTTGCAAAAGATCTAATGTCTTTAGATCTCACAACAGATGTGCTCCCTATCCAACGAAGTTTGGGGATGAGTTGGGATTTAAAATCCGATTCGTTTACATTCAGAATCTCAGCTGAAGAAAAACCATTTACACGTCGTGGGTTACTTTCAACCTTGAATAGCTTCTACGATCCTTTAGGATGTTTAGCTCCTGTTCTTATCAAAGGCAAGTTGCTTTTGAGAAAACTGAATGCTGAAACAACAGATTGGGACCAGGTTTTACCCAAAGAATATGAAAAACAATGGACGGATTGGAAAGAACAGATGCAAAGCCTTGAGACTTTGTATATTCCTCGACAATATACTACTTTGTCGTTAACCTGTTCCATCAGACGAGAAGTGCATCTTTTTACTGATGCTTCTGAGGAAGCGATTGCTGCAGTTGCCTATATCAAATTAACGGACGCCGATGGCAACCAACAACAAGGTTTCTTACTTGGAAAGGCTAAAGTTGCTCCTAAGAGTGCTGTGACAATACCACGCTTAGAATTATGTGCAACAGTTCTTGGCATTGAAATCGCCAATATCATAAAGAAACAAATGAGTATCCCAACAGAAGAATTTCACTTCCATACAGATAGCAAAGTGGCACTCGGCTACATCTGTAACAACACTAGACGGTTTTACACTTACGTAAGCAACAGAGTGGAAAAAATTCGTAAAGCTTCTGTCCCAGAACAATGGAATTATGTTCCATCTGAATATAACCCAGCTGATGAAGCAACCAGGTCATCATCAAACAGAATTCTGACAGACACCACATGGCTCAAAGGACCAACCCGCTGGTTTACCAAACGTTTAGATCCAGATGATACGGAATATTCTGAACCAGAGAACCTTGGTCCAAATTATAAACTTGAGAATTCAGAGTTGGATAAAGAAATTAGACCAGTGATATCAGTCATCAAATCATGCGTAGATCTGACAACTTTTGTATCTGGATTAAAAAATTACTCAACTTGGAAAGGCTTGGTTGGAGGAATAGCTCATCTGAAACACATCGCCAGAAGCTGGAGTGGGCAACCGCCATGTAAAGGCTGGCATGCTTGTTCTAAAGCTAAAGATATACATCTTCTACAGGAAGCTGAAAAAGTGATCACCAGGGAAGTCCAGAAGGAAAGTTTTGCTGAAGAAATTGAACAATTGCAAACAGGACAACCAATCAAAAAAGGGAGTACCATATTGAAACTCAATCCTTTCATCGATTCGGATGGTATCTTGCGTGTTGGAGGCAGGCTCAACAAGGCTTCCCTTGATGTTACAGCAAAGAATCCAATCATCATATCGGGTAAACATCACATTGCAAAATTGATTATACGACACTACCATGACCTCATGAAACATCAAGGACGTCATTACACAGAGGGGGCGGTACGAGCTGCAGGTTTTTGGATAATTGGTGGAAAGCGCCAAGTGTCATCCATCATTTTTCACTGTGTGACCTGTAGAAAGCTGAGACGGTGTGTAGAGCATCAGATAATGGCAGATTTGCCAAAGGACCGTTTAACACCAGGTCCTCCATTTTCAAGCGTTGGTGTTGACACATTTGGACCATGGCAAATAGTCACCCGTCGCACCAGAGGAGGTCAAGCCCATGGAAAACGTTGGGCAATTATGTTTTCATGCCTTACGTCTCGTGCTGTACACATGGAAGTGATCGAAGATATGACCTCATCATCATTCATCAACGCTTTAAGGAGGTTCATTGCCATCAGAGGACATGTAAAGGAATTTCGATCCGATCGAGGGACAAATTTTATCGGATCAACAGAACACCTAGGGGTAGATGTCATCAACATTGAAGATGGACCTATCAAGAGATTTCTCCTCGATCAAAGATCAATATGGATCTTCAATCCACCTCATGCTTCGCACATGGGCGGAGCATGGGAACGCATGATAGGCCTGACACGACGCATTCTGGATACCATGTTGATGGACAAAGCAGTCAAGGCATTAACCCATGAAATACTCACCACCTTTCTTGCAGAGGCTAGCGCAATCATCAACTCGCGACCACTGGTACCTACCTCATCAGATCCTGAATACCCTCTGATCCTTACACCCTATACACTTCTTACCCTGAAAACAGACAAGGGAGGGGAACCTCTAGGACCTTTCAGTGAAAAAGATGCATACGCGGCCCAGTGGAAAAGAGCTCAACATTTAGCTGATATATTTTGGCAACGTTGGAGAAAAGAATATCTCGTAACCCTACAAAATCGGAAACGATGGCCAACAAACCAGAGAAACATAACTGTTGGTGATGTTGTTCTTCTGAAAGATGACGGTGTTCATCGTTGCGACTGGAAAATGGCTGTAGTTGAACGTACATTTCCTAGCCATTCAGACAAGAAAGTACGTACCGTGGAGTTACGTGTGATTCGAGATGGACAAGCTGTGTATTATACTCGTCCTGTTACAGAACTGGTTCTTTTGTTACCCGTGTGAACATCATGACATTTTGATTTGCATATGTATTTTCTTTGAATTATTGAAATTCTTTACAAGAGACATATAGTGATATCTCCCGATATCAGACGGGGAGTGTGAAGAGTTATCGTTATTTGTTAAAATATTTCCTCTTTTTTATATTGAATTATCTTTCTTTACGACTTAGACTTCAAACCCGTTTAGAGTTACCATACTTAATTCGAGCACGTACTTCCTGTTTACCTGTGAGTGTGTTTCACGCATCGGTCGATTGTTCCAATCATTCATTTTCTACTTAGAGATAGCACACACTTCTTTTACTATTCTGCCATTACTTTTGCAGATAGTTTAACCAAAGACACACATGAAGTACATAATAAAGACTACGCACCGTCCTATTGTGTCTTTGGTTAAACTATCTGCAAAAATAATGGCAGAATAACTATACTTTAACATGTAAAACATATGTACAGCCGAATATTTACGCCACCGCCGAACATTGGTACATGCCCTACCGCCGAAAACTTAAAAATGTAATAGATCTAATTAGTTATATAGATTTGATTTACATGTAAGGACACGTATATTATAATACAATTCACATACAGAAGTGCTTGCAAAATTTCATGTCAATCCGTGATTTGCTTGCCTTATAAGATATAAAACACACACGCACGCACCACCGAAGGCCATGTTTACACTTAATTAATAAAATTATTTGTCTTATTGTACGCAGATGATACGATATTATTGTCAGAAACACCAACAGAACTCCAACACCAACTAGATGTATTCTATGAATATTATAAAAGTTGGCATTTAAAGGTCAACAGTAAGAAGTCCAAAATTGTTATTTTTGGTAACCGGACTTTCTAGTTTTTAAATATAACAATGAAATAATTGAAATCTGGCGCCCCCCCCCCCCCCCAAATCTTCAAATTTAAGGTAAATCGTGGTATCTTGTTTAGAAAAATGTACTAAACGATAAAAGAAGAAATAATTTCTTCTACTCCCGGAGAAATAAATGACAAAATCTTTTGATTTCTTGAATTATTTTATTGGAAAAACCCAATTTTTTGTCCCCAAACCCTTGAAATTTGCGTCATTTTACTAATTTTACCATATAAAAAATGATAGAGAATAGTACAAATGACAGAATAGGAGACATATTTCGACTGTAGAATTCAGGAGCTTCCCACCAGGGCCTCGCCTCATAAAGTGGCGCGCCCCGTAACTACAATTCCTGGATCCGCCCCTGGAAATACTTAGTAGGTTCAAGTATTTAGACGTTACTTTTAGTAAAAATGGTTCATACAACCTTAACATCAAAGAATTATTTGATAAAGCCAACAGAGCTATATGTATGGTGTTATTGGAAAGTGTAGAAAACATAACTTATCTTGACATGTTTGATAAAGTTGTGAAGCCTATTATTTTATGTGGAAGTGAAGTATGGGGTTTTGATCAATCTCGCTTATTAGAGAGATTACGTTTAAAATTTTGCAAATATATATATATATATATATTGAGTTTAAAAACCTTTACACCTACTTATATGATATATGGCGAACTTGGAAGATACCCCATTTCCACAAACGTAAAAGTTCGTATGATTTCGTTTTGGGCCAAACTACAAAATTCCCAAGGGTAAAGATCTCTTCAAAACTTTATTACATAGCAAAAAATTACAACAGTTCTTGGTTTAATCACACAAAGCAAATTTTGAATGATTGTGGATTATCTTATATATGGCAGAATGAACAACTTCTTAATGTAACTTGGCTAAAAAATAATTTTTTAATATTTTGCAAGACCAGTTCAAACAGAGTTGGTCTAGTGATATGTTTAATTCTTCAAAAGGTATTAATTATAGGAGTTTTAAAAATACAGTCTCAATCAAAAAGTACTTACTGGGTTTACCTGAAAAATATGCGAGCATTCTTTGTAAATTTAGAACTGGCATTGTAAGATTACCCATAGAGACAGGAAGATGGAGAGACATACCGAGAGAAAATAGAATTTGTAATTTATGTGATAGAAATGAAATTGGTGATGAATTCCATTATTCATTCAACTGTACTGACAAATTCTTAAAACAAAATAGACAAATCAATGTTCCCAATTACTATTATACAAATCCAAACACTTACAAATTTAAGCAGCTATTTAATGTAACGAATAGAACCACTTAAATGATGTTGTGTGAATTTATCAGAAATATCATAGAGATAGTTAGTTTTCCAGGTTAGGTACTGTATTCATTTTGTTTTGTTTCCTTTACTTTTTCCACGCTTGTATACATGTACTTCTGTTTTGTTAAATTTTTTTATATTCTTTTCAATGCTTTACTTTTGTAATGCACGAAGAAATAAATAATCGAAGCCGAACACCTGAAATAAATGAAATTATGTACTTATAGAATTTTTAAAAGTTAGGGTAAAATACAACTGCATTTTCTTAGTCGCCATAAAGAATTAAATAAACAACATTTATCTGTCTACTTGCAATTATTTGTTGCAAGTTTGATTCAGTACTTCAATATCGCTACCGCCAAATATTGGTACACAACGCCGAACACTTAAAAATTTTAATTAAAGCATTGAGATGTGTATGATAATGCTTGCAATGGTCCTTTGTTTTGTAAATGAGACGCAAAGGCATAACAATTGCCTTCCAGTTTCCCTTTTCATTTTGTATGAGGGATGTTCCGAAACATCGTAGACAGTGTTCATTATTTTTGAAATACGCATCAAATCCAAAAGATTTTTTTAGATGAGAAACCTTTTATCTAATCTACACAAAAAGGTAAAATTTGAAATAAGTAATTGAAGAGATAAAGGGTAATTGAATAAAGGGGCTGCACATGCGTTGTTGGCGCACGTACAAAAGCAAGTACACATTTTCTTTGTACCTCTCAAGTAAATGAGAACAACTTGTTTCAGTGATCATTTCCGCGTAATATACCAGTCTGGTTTTACAACTCTCAGATGTCATATACGGCAGAGAAATGACATAGTCTGGTTTTACAACTTTCGGATGTCATATACGGTAGAGAAATGACATAAATTTTGAAACGTACCAGGAATGAACTTTACGCAACATGGTGACGTTAACAGCATTCTCGGCGCGGCGAGAAATCATGAAATATTCTTTAGATCGTGGTTTGACCCCCACTCAAACAAAACGGGATATGGAGAGCCCCTCACATCACCGAAATGTTATCAAGGCACTAGTTCTTAGATGACACAACAGATTTGTGGAGAAAATATAGCATCAGATCCGGAAATATCACGAAATCCTGAAGATGAAGAACGTTATTTACGTTTTTGTAAGAAAAGATGAAGTTTGTGCACCGACAGCTATAAATTAAGACATGTGTTAAAATTGTGTCGTATGTCATAATAGAAATATGGAGATATCAATATGAAACTTTGTACATAAATCATATAACTCTTCGATCTATATTGCAAAAGAAAATTTATATTTTTTTTCTAACAAATAAAAAAGTTATTAACATTGTCTACGACTTTCTGAGACAACCCTCGTAGTTTTTATTTTAAAAGGTTTAAGAATTTTAGCGTTGAAATATGTAGGTTTTATTCTCAAAATAATTTGTAGCCCTTAGAAGTCCTTTATCAGATTTATTTGCAGCGGAGGGCTTTCTTGATGGGTGTCCTGGTAGCGTAAGGGTGTCCGAGTAGCGTAGTGGTTAACACTCTCGCTTCTCACCAATGCGACCCGAATTCAATCCGAGTTCGGCAGTGGTAGTATGCGAGAGGGTATGATCGTCGCCCACTCAGACACGTGGATTTTCCCCGGGTACTCCGGTTTCCTCCCACATCAAGACCGTAAAAACGCCAACATCTGTGCAAGGATCCCATTGGAAATGAGCTTTCGGGCTTTCATGGGTTATCCTTGATATTTGTTTGCATGTATGTATCGAATAAAGATTTATTTATGGTGGACAAGTAGTGCTACAGGCCACTCTGATTCAGATGAATCTTATCTGTACCATATTGTCTTGGGTATTCAAGCCTGAATTTGACGAAGTCGTTCTTAAAATGTCGTGGAAGGGTTCTGTTGATAACTTTCGACTAAACTGCCTGACCTAGCAACTATATGTATATGAATATCGGAAACATAGAGGGCACTGCTGTTAGCGATGATGGCATCCTTTCTTTCATATGTGCCCGCGACGGTCACCAATGAATACGTATTCCATACTCAAACTCATACTCCAAACCATACTCCTATTCAAAATTCAACTCGTAGTTATGTATAACTTTTGAGTATAGGTGTGACTTTAGAGCAAGAAAACGTACTTTGACGTCATTTAAAATTTGCATGTGTTTATATTTCGAAAACAAATCACAACGCTAACTCTGATTAATGAAAAGACGGAATTGAATACATAACGAGAGATCTACGAAAAATAAGTGATTAAATTTATGTATATTTATTTCCGTGTTGTTTTTTTTTGGGGGGGGGGGGTTCGTTCGTTTGTTTTTTAAGAATATGCCTTAGAACAATTGTTTTACAACCTTAAATATGTTTTATTCCCCAGCGAAAAGTATTTTCTCTCTATCGCTTTGACGTATATCGTACATGATGTAGGCCAAAATGTGTTGTAAAAGGTTTCTTTCTTGATTAGGGAGTCTCCCGTGCATATAGAAAGGATATATATGTATGTACGTATATATATAAGTAAAGCTTAAAAATAAAATTTAAAAATGGCAACACATTGTAACACGTTTTTTATTTCATTTTTTAAAAATTCATTTTTAATTTCTACTTATTGATTACCGGACACTGAGCCATTTTTTTCACGTTTGGATATGTACATCATGTTTCATTAACATTTTTAAGTGTTCGGTGGTAGTGTACAGATATTCAACGGTAGCGTTTAACTACAGATGTTGGACGGTGGCTGTATGTACATAAACATATTTTTTAAAAACTACCGCCGAACACGTCAGAAAGTCAATAAAAATTGATTTATATACTGAGAAAAGGATATAATGTTAATTTGAATACAATGTTGTCATTTAAAGATAGAAGGAAATTAATTTAATAGCATTTATTATAAAATAAGAATTAGGTTAAATAATCATAAAACACCGTTTTAAGCAACAAGCAACAAACAGGATTATCGTTCCTGAAAAGTGTGTGTTTAGCGCCACCTGGGGGCGAATTTTTCACACTTGCTGTAAGGTATTTTACAGCGGTTCGAGGCAAATCAAGAAATCAATGTAACATACGAATTAAAGAGTGCTTTGTCGATTTATGATATCATTACGAATAGAGGTCCGAAAAATGGACCTCTAAAGTACGGTGGATCTCGGTATGCTGGTGTGCATCCATGTGAATGGGCCTCATAACTCGGTATATGTAAGTGCACACACACACACACACACACACACACACACACACACACACACACACATATATATATATATATACCGCATTAAACAATTTATAACGGGTCTCCCAATAACCAAGAAATTCTTTGTACTTAGAGAAAATAAAAGCTTCCTGACAAACAGTAGATCGTGCAATTCATGGTCCCCTGGGGAAGGTTGGGGCCAGATCCCCTTCAAAGTGTTATGCTGATATATAGGGAATATGGAGCGATGGCTAATTTATGGAAAAAAGGTATTTGAACATATGCATTGTACTAAATTAGGTTAAACATTTAAGTACATAACATAAGCATTTTAGTAGGTCAATAATTTTTAAATTCGCATTTATTGTGTTATAGTTTTGCCATATTAGTTAGCATATGATTACATATACAGTATTTGAAGAATTCTAAAAAAAAAAAAAAAAAAAAAAAAAAAAAAAAAAAGGGGGGGGGGAGAAGTAAAAAAGAAGGAATTCCGGAGAATTTTATATTGATTATTTATCTGTCATTTATGGGCTTTTGGCTGCACAATATGTCTGCCCAATTTTTTGCAAAGTGTCACTATACATGTATGTCCGCCTATATAAAATAATGTCTTAAACGAGCTATCACAATATGTCCATCCACATTTTTATTTATCATTTAATTGTCAGTTGGGTAATATTTCTTCATAAAACAATCGTAAAAACGAGTCTGCATTGCACATGTATATGCATGTGAGCATGAATTAAGTTCGCTTTCAAAAATCGCTGCAATGTGTCCATTCTCTTTTGGCTTTTGGCTCGCCTTATTTCCTCAGATTCTTAACGATATTTAGTTCACCTTTCTTCTCTTTTTTCTATTTTCTTCTTGAAATAATTCAAGTTTTTCGATAAGTAAATTAAAAAAAAAAACAAACCCACGTTATATGGAAGGTATTTCGATTATACCAATATGTATAAAGTTATGTATGCGTTTACCATGTACAGTTGTGTCGTTATAAAATGAATAATAAAATCAATTTATATTTGCATCTTTATTGCATTCACAATCAAAACCTCAATTTCATCCATACAGTATTTATTCTGTTATGCTATTTATAGTACAAGTGATGATTTGCGAGCCTATAGCCAGTACCCTGCTTTTATAAAAACGCGATTAAAATTGATCATACATAGAGCATGCTCTCGAGTATCAAATCAATAAATAAACACCGTATGCAGGTGATAATGGGATATTGCTACATAAATGTGGGAAGTTGACGGTGGAGAAGTTGAAGTCACCCCGTTTGTCATAAAATTGGACTATTAGTTTGTTGTTAACATTAATGTTCAATTTAACCAGATATGAGGCAGATATGGAAGACCCCGTGATGTCTTTTATTTCAAGTTTACTGGGATATATCAAATCGACATATAAAAAGGTGAAGATAACTCATATAAAAAATTCAAAATTAAGAGTAAGGCATAACCGATGTGGAACCAGGTACCTAGGAGGAGTACGCATCCCCAGTCGACCGGCCACACCCCCCGTGACCACTATATCTTGATCAGGTAAACCAAGTTATCCTTAGTAAAAACCAGTGTGCAAAAACTATCCCAATGGATATAAAACATGTCGGACAGCATTTGAACCAATGACAGATTGCTTTGGTAAATTAAATCGTTATAGCATAAAATTCAACGTGGGACAAACTCTTGCGTATCGAATCAGTTGGATACATAAAAACCATATGCAGGTGATAATGGAATATTTCTACATGAATATGGAAAGTTGACGATGGAGAAGTTGAAATCATCTCTTTGACGATGGAAAACTGAAGTCATTCCTTTTGTTAGTTTGCCATTAACAACTATGTTCAATAAAATATCTAAGTGTGAAGCAGACGTGGAAGGCTTTGAGGTTTCTTTTATTTAGAGTTCACTGGGATATATCGACTCGGCATATGAATGAAAATGATTATCATTAATAGATAAAACGTCGTTTATATATGCTTGTATATCTAAATGCCAAGGCCACAATAAGACGTTTGGCTTTTCATGTAAAAGTTTTTGAATAAATTCTGTCTTGTATGAATATAAAAAAACAGTTCAGCTAATAAAGGAGCAGAATCTGTACCCATGGAAATTCCAACAGACTATTGGAAGACCTGATCACCAAAACTACGAATATATTGTCAATGAGGAACTCTAGCATTTTTTGAATCAACTTTATGAGTGTTTGTACGTAGAATCAGAGTGGTGCATAACAAAGTAAATAACAAAGTAATTGTTTAATGTATATTTCCTTTTCCCATTTTTATTGAAGAAGCGTCTGTCTATTATGTCAAAAAGTCTAGTCTTTAATTTATCGTAAGGAATGGTCGTGTAGAGTGTTGAAAAGGCCTGTGGTTTGATGTTGTTCATTTGAGAACAGTCTTGTGATTTAAAATTTACTAGAAGTTCTTTAGAATTGTTTAGAATCCACATTTGATTTAAATCATATGTCGTGACACAATGCATTTGAAGTTGCGACTTCACAACTGTTGATATTTTCTTGAAAAGCAAAGATAAGGGCTTGGTAGAACATTTACTGGATCTAGCAATGTATCTATGTTTGTAAGGGTTTTGTGAAATTTAGGAATTCGGTATAGGCATGGTAACAGAAATCCATTCGTCCCGTTGACTGGGACTGAGTGATTAAAACTGAAGGATGATTTTAAAGAATTTCATATTTTGAAAGAAGATAACAAACAGTGATCAATCTCATAATCTCATTTTGAAAGGGCAATTCGCGTATAATTATGATTACCAAATGTGGAGGAATTAATGCCATATTTGTTTAGAATACAGATGTAATAAGTCTTACATTAAGACAACGTTGCTACAAGCTTTGTCAGCTGGAACCAAGACATGTTCTCTAATTCTTTTTTCATGGATATTCTAGCAGACTGTTTTAATACATGATCACCAATATGGTATGGGTTTTATGATCTTTTCAAATGAATCCAGAGGGAGAAGTTTAAAAAAAAAAAACAAGTTTAAATAGTCCATGGAAAATATGTTCAAATTTTAGTAACACGACTCCAACACCAAGTATAGATGTTCATTTTTCATTTTCTCTGTCGTTAAATCATTGTTTCAATTTTGAGTGGAATGATGAAAAAAGAAACTTATATACTTGGCTGGGTTTTTTTTATGGTGATTTGTCAAATTCCCAAAGTACAAAAGTGACCAATTTCATGTGATTAGGTTCTGTTGAAATAAAAGAAAAATGTCACGAATTTAATTCCAAATTTTCGAGGTTCCATATAAAGAAACATACATGTATGTGATGCATAAGATGATATTATCTTTTCGTACTTAAAGAAGAATTCATTATCCCGATAGAAATTTTTAGAGATTTATATTTTAACTTTTGGTTTAAGAAATAAAACAAACTGAGGCATATCCGCTTGGCAGGGCATCAATCAAATAGTATCTCTCTCAAACATTAATTCATATTACAAGACACAATCAAGTACTGTGACTTTGATTGATTGAATATTGTTTAACGTCCCTCTCGAGAATATTTCACTCATATGGAGACGTCGCCACTGCCGGTGAAGGGCTGCAAAATTTAAGCCTATGCTCGGTGCTTAAGGCCATTGAGCAGGGATATATCTTTATCGTGCCACACCTGCTGTGACACGGAACCTCGGTTTTTGCGGTCTCATCCGAAGGACCGCCCCCATTAAGCCGCCTTTTACGACAAGCAAGGGGTACTGAGGACCTATTCTAACCCGGATCCCCACGGGACATTTGACTTTGAATATGGACATATAAATCAATAGGTGCTACCCCCAAAACCCCATCCACCCACATACAAACTCTGTAGCGTAATACTCTGATTGAGAAATTTTAATTCTGTCCGCTTCACTGTTACTGGTGATGGCTGTCCTATTTGCTCTCGACCTATCGCACATTGACCTAGGAATCCACATTAGGTTTTTCCTCTTCCTGCCTTCCATATTTGAAGTGAATGATTATTGTTACAATTATAGACTCCATTGATCTATGACCCTTTGTTTTCACTAGAAATCATTATGTATCCTTTCTGTGTTCCCTGTCATGTCTGTGCTAGTAATGATACTGTGACCTGCTTATTATTGTTACAAGTAGTTCCGATCTTGTCGCGTAACTCTTCATGAAAGATATAGCATGCGCATATAGTGAAAATGCGCTATTTGTTTCTTATGACTTCTTTACTGACACAGTGTACCTTAATATGCTTTTTATTTTCCTATTGTCTATACAAAGATATGTTTCCATTCCTTGGACCAGGTTTCAGAATCTAGACCCTGAAATTAAAAAAAAAGAGAATAACTCTTTTTCTTTATCAAGAAAATGTCTATTTCAAACATTGAATATCATGTTTTCAAACACACTGATTCATTATAGATGAAATACATTTACGTTTTTGTATAACATAGGTAATATCCGTTTAAATGCAATGAATGGACGCGCTTTTCAGTGTATTTTTCAAAGCCAGCAATGTTCATGACAAAAAGTTCTGACTTTTTCATTTGTGAGAAAATAAACAAAAGAACCTTATCAAATGAGAAAATACACAAACCTGATTCTTCACACATGACTTGTGTTTTCGATGTGCATGACAGGTCGTCCCATCTACCAAGCCGCTTACGAAAGTTATTATAAGCACAGTCTTGATTTCCCGAATTATCTGGCTGTCCGCTGTCCCAGCTAGTAAATGTAGATCGTTTCCCAGTTGACAACATAATCCAGTGCCCCTCTTTACCGACGTCAGTAAGATCAATCCAGTAATTAACTGTGTGATTTATCTGAGTATTATCATCCAAATATGTGCATTAGATGAGGACCGAGTCACAAGTATTTCATAGTCTGTACATACCATTTGGGAAATTTCTTGACAGCCATTTGCTTTCGTTTGTATCATCGATCTGAAGTAGAGTTGCGCCTCTTGATCTGCATAACATCTGGGGAAAGTAAAGTACTACATGTACCATGAATTTAATTATTAAACATCAAAAGAATTCCAACCCTAATCATCCCCCTCTTCTCTCTCGTGTAAATTTATTTTCTGATCATCACAACATGACAGAATAAAGAAGCGTTTACTACTCAAATGTGACCAAATGTACAAGATGAAAAGGTATTTACAAAACGTTACCTGTGCTTCAAACCAGTTTACCCTTGTACTGAACAAAACATAACAATGACCATTGTATCGTTTCCACCCTTTTTTACAAACTGAAATTAAAGTTCAACCATTATATATATATAATATTATTAATAATAATAATTATATATATATATATATATATATATATATATATATATATATATATATATTCGTGATAGAATAAATATACAATCATTTACAGATTATATATTCCCAGTAAACAACTTTATCATCATATATGTTCCCTACCACTATTGTATGGTAATTGGTTTGTAGATACATATATGTACTTGCCGATATTTACTGGCTTTCGTTTCCAAAGGTTGGTGATACTGGACTGTATTTGATTCAGCTTACTGAACATTTTCCCGTCACATGTTCCAGACTCACTTGACTGGCAGCCATTAAACGTACAACCTGATCCACTGCATTGCGTTTCGAACACGGCCGACTGTAAAGGAATACATTATATATCACAGTTAGTTAAACAGAATTACTGTATCTCAGCTGTGAAATGCCTTAGTGATAAACTATTTTTCCGTTCTGAACAAATGGTTAATTTCCTCAATATCGTATACCATATATCAAAAGTGTGCTTTCGGTGCACTTGTGTGAGTTATGACATTGGTCACTGTTATCTTAGCCTTTCATTAAGGAGATCAATGTCATCGTTCTCAGTGGTGGAGTGTTTGCTTCGTAACCGGAAGTCCGTGAATTTGAGACCTGCTTTTGCCATGGCCCCGTCAAATACATAGGTAGTGGTTGCTCTTTCGCCAAACGCTTGGCATTTAAAAGTGAGAATTACAGGTCTTTTGCAAACGTTGGCATGTTAGAGAACACTCACAGCTACAGCCCTGAGCGATAAGCATAGGTTTTTCACTTACAGCTTGTAACCTCTCAATGTGAGTGAAGTATTATTGAATAGAAGTAAAATAAACAATGCATAGCAGATATGCCAGACATCCTTTCAAGCAAAACTATAAATTTATAAATCTGTTTCTACTCTCATTTTCAATCATAATAGCATTTTTACTTTTCCTGCGAATATGAAATAAATTTCATTGCTTACAAAAGTCGAGTCGATTTACAGATACGTTTTCTTTTTACGAAATGAGGACAACCATGCTCGTGTAAATCATGATATCATATCATATGATTCTGATGTGTGGCGGTGAGTTGGAAACTAAGCTAGAACAGTCTTGGCTGGAAAAAATAACCTTCTAAGATTATTACCAAGTGCGTCAGGCTTGTACAGTTCTTTCCGTCTATTTTGCGTCATGGACACGAATATATTATTTCCCTCTCACATATTTTCCTATCAATCTTTGCCAGGCTTTGTGATTTAGACATAAGTAAATTGAATACCCATATCAGAAGTATGATCACCACCAAATAACTGTGAATAAACAGCAATGAAAGGCGAAGATAACGAACAGTGATCAATCTCATAACTCCTATACGCAATACAAAATAGAGAGTTCGGCAAACATGGCCATCGTGGACCCCTGGATATACCAGAGGTGGGATCAGGTATCTATGAGGAGTAAGCATCCCCTATCGACCGATCACAATTGCCGTGAGCCCTATATTTCGATCAGGTACACAGAGTAATCGATAGTCAAATTCAATTTGCAGCCTAACAATGGGTATGAAATACGTCAGACAGCATTTGACTCAATGATAAGTTGTAATGGCAAACTAGATCATTATAAGGAGTATTGGACGAGTAATCTCATTACTATACAGCTCCTCCCGCTTGTCATCAAAGCGATTACTTTCACATTGCAACAATTTAACTTATACATCTCGATTCCAGTATTGTCTTACCTTTATCATCTTTGTCTTCTTTTGAACGGAAGAAAATAATTGAAAATGTAGGTCTGAAATATTTTTCATGAGGACTTCATCTCCGCCTTCTTGAGCTCGAATGGAAATCTTCGAACTCAAAACAAAATGATTCGCCGCAAACAATAAACAGATCGCAACTGACTGCATTGTTTGTAATTAGTTTTATGTGCCAACAACACTCCCAGTCTCTCAGAATGTATTTAGATGCATACACACACATATATATATAGATAGTTTTACTCAGATCCAAATGTTTTAATGATAAGGTTTCATTTTAAATGTTTATTTGCATGTGTGGACATTTGAAGTGGGTGGTAATTAAATGGATCAAATTTATGTAGTCTGATGTATGAAAAAATCATAGTTGTAAAGTGATCCTTATAATTGCGGTATGATCAACCACCACTTATGACCGATTGACTTCTTATTTTCAAAGCAAAGCAGGCTACTCACAAACAAGTTCATGTTACAGGGGTTTCCATTTCTTTTAAGTAAACATTTTACAAATTCCATGATCGTTATAACGATCTACTTTGCCAATACAACTTGTCATTGAGTCAATTGCTGTCTGACCTGCTTCATACCAATTGTTAGACCGTTCTTTATACATTGATTATGACTATAGATTACTCTTTTAACCAGATCAAGATATAGGGCTTACGGCGGGTGTGACCGCTTGACAGGGGATGCTTATTCCTCCTAGATACCTTATCCTACCTCTGGTATATCCAGAAGTCCGTGTTTGCCCAACTCTCTATTTTGTGTTCTTTATAGGAGTTATGAGATTGATCGCTGTACGTTATCTTCACTTTTTCATATTTCCTATTGAGAGAAATATCCTAAGTAGTTAAATTAATGACAAGAAATTATTGTGAGTTATTTTTAGAAATAATATAAAAAATTGTCGTGGTAGATGTGTATTTAGAATGGAAGGCGTAATAATTATCTTTGAAATATTTTGTGCTGCAAGAGAAGTAGAAAGCTGGGTTTTTGTTTACAGCAATGAGATCATATCAAAGCTAACCTAACGGTCAACCTTACAAAGAGCAATTTTAATGATGCTACTGTAGAATATTTAGGTCATAAAGTACCGGAAGGGGAGGGTTATGTTACACCTGTTATGGCTAAAGTGGAAGATATCACAGTTTCCGATTCCTACAAACATGGGCATGACTGGTTTTTGCAGAAAATGTGTACATATGAGGAGTCCAGTTGTTTCAGATTCTGGTTTTTTAAAACAATTTAAGCTTACTATTGATACCGGTACTAATGATGTGGGAGTCAGTGCTGCTTTGTTTCAAGAACATAGTGACAATGTAGACAGAGTTGTTTCTTAACAATTGAACATTTTTAACTTCTTGATAACTACCATTCCACGTTTTTTTAAAATTTGGTATGAAGCATCTTTGGGAAAAGGGGGAGGCATCAATTATAAATGTTACGACTCCTGCACCCCTGGGGTCTTCGGGGCGGGGCAAACACTGCCAAACATTTACCAATGTTCAAAAGTCTTCTTCTCTACAACCGCAAAGTGTAAGAAAACTCAATGCATCATGATCAAGAGCAGGAATACCTCTACCAAAATTGTAAATTCTATAATTTCTGGGTTAGAGGTTCTGACTCCAGGGCTGGACCAAACATGATACTGACAAACAAGTTGATGGTACAGGGGTTTCAACAGTCTCGATTAAAGTCAGCATTTCGCAAATTCTATGGTCGTTATAACGATCTAGTACGTCAATACAACCTCGCATTGAGTCAAATGCTGTCTGACGTGTTTCATACCGATTGTTAAGCCGTTCTTGGCACACTGATTTTGACTGCGGATAACTCTGTTTACCTGATCAAGATATAGGGCTCACGGCGGGTGTGACCGGTCAACAGGGGATGCTTGCTCCTCTGGTGTGTCCAGGGGTCCGTGTTTGCCCAACTATCTATTTTGAATTGCTTATAGGAGTTATGAGTTTTGATCACTGTTCGTTATCTTCACCTTGCATATAGTGTTTATATATGCTTATTATGATTTTACTATGTATTTTATTATGGTCTTGTTTTTACGGATCATAACTCCCTCACATTTTGCATAAAATGTCAAACACGATTCAAAGATTCACAAGATGGAGTTTAATGTTACACGAGTATAATATCGGCATATCGAAGTCAAAGACAATGCTATTGTAGATGTCTTATCAAGAGTATCATAAGATTTGCTGTATTTTATTGATTTGATGTACATTTGTATATGCGTTCAGGTCTTGAATTGTGGAGATTTTAATTTTCATTGTCATTCAAATCCTTTTTTAAGGATGGAGGAGTTGTGTCATGTATTGTACTTGATTGACATCTATGACTTAGAAATTATTGCAGACGTTCTTTTTTAGAACGAAGTTTCTCCAAGTTAAATGTAATACTTATTTCGCCGTAACATTGTATGTTCTAGAAAAGAATTATCCAGAATATTATTTTAGTATAGACTGTAAATTTTGTGGCAATAAGCGTCTAATACGCACTCTAGAGAATTACATTTTGACTTTCACATCTAGGGTTTGGATTGGACTTAACGACTGATTTGTGACAACTTGTATTTTCATGCCTGAATTTAGCTCAACAGTAAACAAGCATCGGATACTTTTGTGAACTTTGATTCAAGGTACTGTAAGTTAGTAATTTTTTCATCATTGGATATATTTTCTGCAAATAATTGAAAATAAATTATTAAATCTTATGATTATTTGTGAATGATTTTTTTCTGGTTTTAAAGGGTTTATTTTAACCCATAACAATCGACTTTGAAAGAATGCTGCTCGTGCATTTACTGAACACGAAATTTAATAGAAAATAGATGGTTGTTGTGCCGTTTCATCGTTTCTTTCAAACTGAAATACACCATTGAAACATGCCTTTGTTTTCCTATTCCCACACATGTGCATTTAAATAATGCAATGAACATAAAAGCTTTATAATCGTCAGCTGAATATACAAATTCTTTGAATGTATTTTTCAAATTTAATCGTAGATGTGCATTAGCAAATTTGTTAATATCACACAAATCTATTTGAAGTACATGTACATATTTGCTATAGAGATACTTGCAAATGTTTGATTTGTCTGGCTTTTGTTTCCAAATATTCCTAAGACTTAATTGAATTTGATTCACCTTACTCATCATTTGTTCATTACATGTTCCAGACTCACTTGACCGACAGCTACAAATGATAACAAGAGCATAATGCAAGGTGAAGATAACGAACAGTGATCAATCTCATAACTCCTACAAGCAATACAAAATAGATAGTTGGGCAAACACGGACCCCTGGACACACCAGAGGTGGGATCAGGTGCCTACGAGGAGTAAGCATCCCCTGTTGACCGGTCACACCCGCCGTGAGCCCCATATCCTGATCAGGTAAACGGAGTTATCCGCAGTCAAATCAGTGTGCCAAGAACGGCTTAACAATAACATAATGTTATTTCTTAAGGTCAAGGAGGCACAAACGATTCTACATGTAGAGGAGAAAGTGATTTGATATAAGGGCATTTTTTGGTGGAAATTCCAGTGTTGAAGCTTTGCAGAGTACTATGTTCTTTTACGCATGCAAGTGTTTAAGGGGTCATGATGAGCACCACCAGCTACAGTGTGATCAGTTCAGGGTTGGACAGGATCAAAGTGGAAGTACGTCGAGTTTTTTGCGAAAGCAATAAAACGCATAGAGGTGTAGTCAAGGACCTGGAGATGGTGCTCAAAAACTTTATGAGGGCAGTGGTCGCAAAGGCAATTAAACCATTCATAGTGGAAAAGTGAAGACTAAGTTTTGCGACCCAGCGGGTGTTGTCAAACAGGAAATCATGGTCAGAAGTGGGCATAGATTTTAAAAAAAATATGTCTAGTATAAACAATCATCCGTGATCATTCAAAAGAAGGTAGTAAGTGACCTGGATCCCTCTTCCATCAATTCAAGTACGAAATCACTGAAAGTGTGACATGTAATCGGAGTCGGATGATTCAGACAACTGCGTGGAAGACTCTAATTCCAAAAATACCCGACGAGAAACCGTCTTGTTGCACCAATCCACCCAACTTTAACAACTGCCAGATAGCAAGATTATGCTGGGCCAACATTGGCTGTTGGTTGTACGATTGATGTTGGCTACACAAGGTTGGGTCAACGTATGTAGATATGATTTCCAAATTGACTGTTGGAGGAACAATGTTGGACCAACATTAGGCCTACATGAAAGGTGAAGATAACGAATAGTGATCAATCTCATAACTGCTATAAGCAATACAAAATAGATTGTTGGGCAAACACGGACCCCTGGACACACCAGAGGTGGGATCAGGTGCCTAGGAGGAGTAAGCATCCCCTGTTGACCGGTCACACCCGCCGTGAGCCCTATATCCGGATCAGGTAAACGGAGTTATCTGTAGTCAAAATCAGTGTGCGAAGACCGGCCTAACAACAATCGGTATGAAACGTGTCAGACAGCATTTGACCCAATGATAAGTTGTACTGACGAACTAGATCGTTATAACGACCATAGAATTTGCGAAATGCTGACTTCAATCAAGACTGTTGAAACCCCTGTCCCATCAAGTTGTTCGCCAGTAGCTTGCCTCGATTTATAAACTGACTATACGCAGAACAAGCTCTTGTCTATAGGATTGAGAGATATAAACACCATATGCAGGTGATAATGGAATATTGCCACATAAATGTGGGAAGTTGACGATGAAGAATCTGAAACCATCCCATTTGTCATACAATGAACTAGACATTATAACGATCGTTATTACATTATGTTTTATTTTATAAAATGAATAATTAAACCGCGTTGGATGACAAACAAATGATCACCATGCGTAAATACACTTATATGGATGAAGTATATCAATTTTAACAAAAATACAAAAGTATTAAATCTAATTATATATCTAAAACGTTCATTTTACATTTAATGTACAAATATTATTTAACTTTCAATGGTTTGTACAATGTCTGAAACATGTGTCATGGAAATTAATCCTGATTTAATTTAACCGGAAAACCCCCAGAGTCAATGTTTACATTGTATGTCACGATAAGAAAGAGGTTCGTTTTTTGAAAAAATTATTGACATGACATTCGTAAAACGTACAGTCACTTATTTAATTTTTATTGCAAAATTTTAATTTCATGCAAGTAAATGAATAGTGTGTACTGATCTCTAACTTCGATATTCTCTATCAATTAAAGTGGTTTATTCTTAGCATCACGAGTTATAGATGTACCCTTTCACTTGAAATCTTAGGAGTGATCATTTTACCAGCAGGGCACTGACCAGTTACTATGGCAATGGAGCTCTCTTATGCAATTTTCAGAGGCTTTCTATCCAACACTGGTCATAGGGTCAGATTTAAGCATTGTCAGCCAGACTTACTACTAGAAATGCCATTCTGTACTGGTTATTGGGTCAAATGTAAGCACTGGCTGCAAAGCTTACTACTAGAAGTGCCATTCTATATTGGTTATTGGGTCAGATTTAAGCATTGTCAGCAAGGCTTACTACTAGAAATGCCATTTTATACTGGTTATTGGATCAAATTTAAGCATTGTCAGCAAGGCTTACTACTAGAAGTGCCATTCTACTGAAGATCATGCAAGTATATACAATATGTACACAATTTACATAAAATATATTTTGATATTCTAGCTGATATAGTAATTTTAGATAATTAGTTTTATTATATGAAAACCACGTCCAATCTATAAACTAATCTTAGCTAGGGGCGAATCTACATACACATCATCTTCACAGGTCAAGGGTTATTGCTTCACTAAGTGCGAGGTAACGCATCAATAACCTGTGAAGATGCATACACATGAGGAATATCGAAGTACATATGTATCTTTAAAGGCCAAATTTAGCAAACATTTGACCTTTATTAGAACCATCTATACTAAGAACGGAGAAGGGTAGGTTGACTGCCTTTCATTTTGTCATTTAATGAACCGTCAACATAATCATGATTTCAATTCATGATGTACTCACACAAAATGTGAAAATAGCATTACTTTAATCGTACATTGTTGCTCAAATTGACTAATTTGATGGTTAAACATCCAGCACATGTTTGAATTTACCTTTTACTTATATCTTAACAATGGCCAATGTGGAAGTGACTTTAAATAAGCAAAACACAACAAATGTTACAAACTTTCAGGAAAATTTCGCATGTTGATTATGTAATTTCCTTATGTTGCATTGTATTATATGCACATGAAATACATGTATTAAAATAAGGATTTTTTCTAGTCACGAACTTCAACATTCTTACAATCTTGGAAGATATAAAAGGACAGGTGCTACTTCAAATCACCTTGGCCAAGGTTGAAGCGACTATATTAAGGAACGAGACTCAGGAGGAGGTGGACATACCCTTATAGACCTTTGAAGAACTAAATTCACTGGAAGAACAACTAGAATATGTATAAACCATCAACATTTTGTAAGTAAAGTTAGTTCTATCAGAAGAAGATATGTATGGACCATTTCATTCAACTAATTTGAGTTGTAATTTTTAGATTGGAAAATTCTTCGTGATTGGTGGAGGTTATATTCAAACAAGTGTGAGAAGACTAGTGTCTTTTTGCTGAAAAACACTCTAGCAACTCAATTAAAATGAAATGGAAAGGGGACCAAACAAGGATCATCAAATCACAAGTTGAGAGGCATGATGATGAGTAAGTTTAAAGTATAGAACATAAATGTACCCTTTTCTTTCTCTTAACCTATTTCATGCTATTGTATTTAAGGAGTATCTATACTTTGCTTACCAAAATGATCTATTCTGATAAATTTTTGGTACTAGAGAAGCTATTCAGAAATGGCATGTCAGTTTAATATTTTCATAGGGGATGCTTACTCCTCCTAGGCGCAGTTTATTCCGTGGTTACCCAACTCTCTATTTTGTATTGCTTATAGGAGTTATGAGATTGATCACTGTTCGTCATCTTCAACTTTCATAGATATATCTTGCGATGCAAAATTTCACAGCAATTATTATAGCTGGAGTGAAAAATTCTTTAAGGATATATATTCAGGCAAATGAAGTTATCTCTCTGATCAGAGTATTTTTTATCCTTGTGTGTAAATCGACGTACATCTTTGAAAACAAATCTAAACAACTATCTGCTTGAAGTGTTCTGCATTTACATTTTAATCAATGATACATATGTAATTGTAATTCTCATCAGAGGCAGTCAGGAAAAACAAAGTTTATCAACATGCAACTGATATTGAAATAAAAAGGCCATTAAAGATTAGCCACGACACGGCAGGGAGGAAGGCGAAAAAGAGAAGAGAAGAAGCGGGAATGGGAATAAAAACAGGAATGGGAGCAGGAGAGGTGGGAAATGACCAAAGCAGCGACGCCAACGAATGTTAAAAACTTATTTCTCATGCAGGAACTTTTTACACTCATAAATTCTCGAAATGATTTTACATGCAGAACGTTACTGTATGTATAATGTTTTCTGATGTTAAGAAACAAGACTCACGTTTTTCATTTCAGTCTGTTAATTTTGCAATATTGTAGAATTATATATTTAAAAAATCCCCAACAAGTTATTAGCGTAATTTGTTTAGTACTGACACTCAGACTTTCTGATTTGTTTTGCATTAAGTATACATTGGGAAGTTCGAACTTTATAACGCATACAGCCTATTTTTCTAATATGTATCATTAAAATGTAAAACATTAAGATTTCAGTATTATTCAACAAATGTTTCTTCCAATACATGAAGGAAACTTTGTCGACGAACAAACTATTAGTATTGAATACATTGCTTCCGACGATGCGGGAAATTTCAAACAATGGGCCAACTCAAAAGACCTCATTGATCAATTATCAGCTAACTTTTAATCAACCGTTGACCAACATCGTTTCAATATCAGGCCAACCGTACCAACAATTAGCCAACGTTATATCTATGTTGGCCTACAACTATTCCAACGTTGGCTCACCGATATGCCATCATATTGGGCCGATGAGCAATATGACCGTCGGTCATCTTATGAATATAAACCAGGTAGGAAGAGTTGGTCCGTCGTTGTCTTGCGATCTGGGTGTAACATTTCAATCTATTGACAAACGGGATGATTTCAGCTTCTCCATCGTCAACTCCCCATATATATGTAGCAATATTTCATTATCATCTGCGTATGGTGTTTATATCTCTCAACTGATTCGATGCACAAGAGCTTGTTCTGCGTATAATCAGTTTTTAAATCGAGGTAGGCTACTGACAAACAAGCTAATCTTACAGGGGTTTCTACAGTCTCGTTTAAAGTTCAGTATTTTGCAAATTACATGGACGTTATAATGATCTAGTTCGCCAATACAACCTACCATTGGGTCAAATCCTGAAAGAAAATTTTTATAAACTCTGAACTTTTAATGAAAAAAGGTGAAGATATCGAACAGCGGTCATTTTAATAAATCCAATAAAAAGTAAAAATTTAAACATGGCAAACACGTACCCCTGGAAACACCATATTACGATCAGGTATGTAGGAGGAGTAAGTATTCCCTTTTGACCGCCACGAGCGCTATATCCGTCTTGATCAGACTCCCACGAGGAATACAAAATAAACAGCCAGGCAAACACGCACCCTTGGATACTCCAGAGGTGGGATCAAGTACCTAGGAGGAGTGTGCATACCCTTCGACCGATCACACCCGCTGTGAGCCTTATAACTCGATCAGGCAAACGGAGATATCTGTAGTCACAACCAGTGTACCAAGAACGACTTAACAATCGGTATGAAACAAGTCAGACAGTGACGATATCTTTTCATCGTGCCTGATTGGTAGTCTTCTTGATATACACATACTAGGAGGGTGATTTCAAATAATATCGCTGGAAGTGTTACCATTTAGGATTCTTTTTGTTTTGATCTCTTGTGGGTTTTTTTTTTTAAATTCTATATTCAGGTAGGTGAAGGACAAGTTTGGAAATCAGTACTTGAGTGTGGTTGTGATATTCTTGCTTTGTTTCTCAGTTACCTTCGGCTCAGGTAAGCTAAATAGTGTCCATACACACTAAAATGTGATAATATATAATTCTAGAGAATAGAAGACTCCGTTTCATTTTGTATGATACATATTCATTCCCGATACCTTTCCTAGAAAATAAAGAAAAACGTATTTCGTATTTGTTTTATCAATTTTATTTTCCCATTTGCATTCGAACAATCCTTTCTTATGATCTTCCTGTTCAGAATCCAGATCCTAAAATGAAAGAAATAATTTATTCAAAAATTAAAACGCCGATTCGTTTAAGATACTTTAAAGCGTCAGTGCATGTAAAAAAAAAAATGAATATATTCTGGGTGGGGGGGGGACATTGAAGTTTCAGTATTTTTTGTATTTTTTTTTTTTGTATTTTTTTTAAATTCTAATTTTTTCATAGTAGTTGAAACACTTTTAGGATTGATTCATCATCAAAGTAACCACATATATGAATAAAAAGATGAATGAAATAGTGTGAATGGCTGATACATCCTCACTTACTTTAATTATAGATGTTAAAGCAAAACAGAAAATTGGACGGAAAGACATTCGACCGTATGTATCACAATATAATGAGGAGCTTTGCTGCTTTAAAAAAAGACAATGATTTGCTTCTCAAAACTGTGTCTTTAAAAATTAATTATGTCAAAATATTTCTACAAATTCAATTTTTTTGTCTATTCTAACAAACATGTCATAGTGTTCAGTTTCAGACCACCCCAAATTGTTTTTAGAAGCAAACAGACTAGACTAATCAAAAGCATGTCAAATAATGAATAATATGTGTAAACCTGATTCTTCACAGATGAATTGTATTTTCATGGTACAATGTGCATCATCCCATCTACCGAGCCGTCCTGAAAAGTTATTATAGCCACAGTCCTGATTTTTTTTCCAGTTATCTGGTTGGCCGCGATCCCAGCTTGTAAATGTGGGTCTTTTCCCTGTTGAAAACGTCAACCAATGTCCTTCCTTTCCGACGTCAGTAACATCGAGCCAGTAAGGAACTATGGATTAGAATTGTAATTAATTACATTATTACCGAACTAGTAAGGAACTATGGATTAGAATTGTAATTAATTACATTATCACCGAACTAGTAAGGAACTATGGATTAGAATTGTAATTAATTACATTATCACCGAACTAGTAAGGAACTATGGATTAGAATTGTAATTAATTACATTATGACCGAACTAGTAAGGAACTATGGATTAGAATTGTAATTAATTACATTATCACCGAACTAGTAAGGAACCATGGATTAGAATTGTAATTAATTACATTATCACCGAACTAGTAAGGAACCATGGATTAGAATTGTAATTAATTACATTATCACCGAACTAGTAAGGAACCATGGATTAGAATTGTAATTAATTACATTATCACCGAGCCAGTAAGGAACTATGGATTAGAATTGTAATTAATTACATTATCACCGAGCCAGTAAGGAACTATGGATTAGAATTGTAATTAATTACATTATCACCGAACTAGTAAGGAACTATGGATTAGAATTGTAATTAATTACATTATCACCGAACTAGTAAGGAACTATGGATTAGAATTGTAATTAATTACATTATCACCGAACTAGTAAGGAACTATGGATTAGAATTGTAATTAATTACATTATCACCGAACTAGTAAGGAACTATGGATTAGAATTGTAATTAATTACATTATCACCGAACTAGTAAGGAACCATGGATTAGAATTGTAATTAATTACATTATCACCGAGCCAGTAAGGAACTATCGATTAGAATTGTAATTAATTACATTATCACCGTGTTTTATAGTGCTAAACCCCAATCAAACTTTTGATAGATCCTATCGATATAAGGGATATTCAAAGACATTCAGTAAAGGTGAAAATAGCAGATCCATAATTCAAAGATGAAGTAGTCTTTAAATGCTGACCACGTATAGGGACAATAGATATCTACCTTTTGGAAAATTCCTCGAAAGCCACTTGCTCTCATTTGCGTCATTAATTTGCACAAGGGTTGTTTTTAAGTTTCGACAAAACATCTACAAAATAGACAGCACAGATTGACAGAATTATCATATGGTAGTTATCAGTACTTTACAAATGATATTTAGTCATGAGATGAAAAATACAATAAACATCAAATATTATTTTGCTCGGTTCAGAAATAATAGTAACATAATGTTACCTGTGCTTCAAACCAGTTTAGTTTTGCACTGGACAGAAAATAGCAATGGTTGTTGTGTCGTTTCCATCCTTTTTTACAAACTGATATATACCATTGAAACACGCTATTATTTGACTATCCACAAATGCGTAGATTTCAAGGATACAACGAGCTTAAAATAGAATCGTTAGTTGAATACAGAGGTTAAAATTATGCTTAAATTTTTCGATATCATATTTTACAACTAATTGTAAGCATGCATTTTATAAAATTATTCTGTCACATATATGTGAAAAAAGTACTTGCTATGAGAATACTTGCCAGTGCTTGGTTTCTCTGGCTTTCGTTTCCAAATATTCCTAATACTGGAATGTATTTGATTCAGCTTACTCAACATTTTCCCGTCACATGTTCCAGACTCACTTGACTGGCAGCCATTAAACGTACAACCTGATCCACTGCATTGCGTTTCAAACACCGCCGACTGGGAAAATATATAAATTCTATTTCGCAATTAACATTCTACTAAAAAGTGAAAAATATCGTATATCTTCAATTATCCGTAGTTTTATAGTGAAAAAATTGGGTCATATTGCTATAAATTATTTTTAATGTACTTAAAAGTTTCAAATTTGTTTTATCAACATAAGGACAACATAAGCCATTTTAATTTTAAAATTTCATATTAGATCCGCAAAATTATCAAGAATTCATTTACATTGCAAATATCGGATTTGCGGTATTAAGATTATGTTACAATGTAAAACTTATACGGTACCAATTTTGATGCACCAGATGCGCATTTCGACAAACAATGTCTCTTCAGTGATGCTCAACCGAATCCGAAATAACTATGGAGTTTTAGAGCTAAATATAGCCAAAAACAGCGTGCCAAAAAAGTGGAGCCAAATTCGTCCAAGGATAAGAGCTATACATGAGGGAGATAATCCTTAATTTTGAAATGAATTTCTAAATTTTATAACAGCAATTGAATATACATCCGTATTTTCAAGCTAGTAACGAAATACTTAGCTACTGGGCTGTAGAAACCCTCGGGGACTAACAGTCCACCATGCAGCAGAGGCCTCGACCCAGGGGTCATAATGTAAAACTTATACGGTACCAATTTTGATGCACCAGATGCGCATTTCGACAAATAATGTCTCTTCAGTGATGCTCAACCGAAATCTTTGAAATCCGAAATAACTATGAAGTTTTAGAGCTAAATATAGCCAAAAACAGCGTGCCAAAAAAGTGGAGCCAAATTCGTCCAAGGATAAGAGCTATTTTGAAATGAATTTCTAAATTTTGTAACAGCAATTGAATATACATCCGTATTTTCAAGCTAGTAACGAAGTACTTAGCTACTGGGACTTTGTCTTACCTTTATCATCTTGGTCTTCTTTTGAACGGAAGAAAATAATTGAAAATGAAGGTCTGAAATATTTTTTATCAGGACTTCATCTCCGCCTTGTTGTGCTCGACTGGAAATTTTCGAACTCGAAGTAAAACAAATGACCGCAAACAAGATACAGATCTGCAGGGACTGCATTGTTCGGATTTTTATGAAGGTTTTGCTTGCTAATACCATACCGAACCCATATTTATATATACCATTTCATTTAGTAACAGCTGCAAATGTTTTATGACCACACGAAAGAATTTCATGATCAAATTTCATTTTAATTGTTTGTTTATGCACTTTATTTGAAATGGATGAATGCGTTATTTGTTCAAGTTGTGATATCAAAAGTTCCGATAGATAGATGTAAGGTAAATATCATTAAAAATAAACAATTCATTTTTCACTCAAAGCTTGGCGAAAAATGTCTTGCCCACTTTCATCATTTTTGTTTTCCAAAATTTAGAGTACGTTACGTTTGGACTTAATTACCACTATTTCCAACATTTATTGTGTTTTAAATGTTTAATAACATTGCACATGGTACCTAAAACACAGTGGATAAACCAACCTTCAGCTAACGAACTGTGATCAATCACAAGGAATACAAAATAAACATCCAGGCAAATATGGACCCCGGACACACCAGAGGTGGGATCAGGTGCCCAAGAAGAGCAAGCATCCCCTGTCGACTGGTCACACCCGCCATGAGCCCTGTGTAGATCACCTGGTGAAATTACCAAATTTCGAACAACTGGTTTTCACCTATACCTAAATGTGTTACTTGGAGGTTTATCTGTATACTTTATGACGGGTGTAACCGGTCAACATGGAATGCTTACTCCTCCTAGACACCTGATCCCACCACAGGTGTTTCCATGAATTCGTGTATGGCATACTTTTAATTCTGTATTCTTCATAGGATTTCTGAGATTGTTCACTGTTCATTATTTTAACTTCTTCCTTTTTGTACACAAGTTCATCACCCATTAATAAACACAATACAAGCTGTATGTATCGGTTATTTAGAAGTCTCTAGATTTTTTCCATCTTATGATCATGCAATGAAGAGCATAAGAATAGGGGAAAAAACTTCTCACTAAGAATTTATGTCCTTTTTATCGCAGATATTGTATTTTGTTCTCTCAAATAAACTCTATGATATGACTCCATGTGTGAGAATGAACTTACGACCTACAGATAAAGGCTAGCATTGTTTACATATTTGGCATACAGTCATGAAAGAAGTTTCTACATGTCCACTTTTATTTCCTCTAAAATCTTGTACTTTCGAAGTAAAAAAAAAAAACAACGTCTTTTTGACTGACGTTAACTTTAATACACCGATCCACAGAAGTTCGTGACCTTATATTTTGACCAATGAAATGCTTTGAAAAAATAAGATCCGCCCACCACCATAAACCTCAGACAAACATCAGACATCCGCCATAGTTATGTGTAGTATAGACTGATCATGCGCTAACTAATACTAATAATATAATAATAATCTGGAATCTGTAAATCAGACAGTACGTATCCAGACAAACTTATAGAGCCATATTCATACTATTTCCTCCAACCAAAGCTTGCAGAAGTGTATGCCGTGTATTGCCTTATTAATAGACCTCAAAATTAGCTAATTGTCCACAAAATAAGGAATATACGTATATCTAAACTAATGTAAGATGTTTTCTTGTTTATGAAATACGCAGACATTTACAATTCAGGATCATAGCATCGTTTTTCAAGGCGGGAGGTGGGGGCACTTGCTAATACAAAATCTTCAATTTTTGTGGATAATAGTATATTATAGCTGAAAAGAGAGAAAAAAACTGTCATTGTAAGGGAAAAGGAATTACATGTGTTGCTTATCATATTGCGTCGGTATTAATCGTATTTTGACAGTACTAAGCGCAAATGGGTGCAAAGAAGCCCCTGTGTATATATGGTAGAATCCTATTTGTTGTGATTGCTTCATTAAAATGGTCAACCCTAACAATCGCTGGCGCATGCGCTCAGTACTTTAAAAGGGGTCGAGACGTTGTCACACTACGTAAGTACAAAGTTTTAAAACACATGCTAAAAAAATGCAGTGTTTGCAGATTATTATGTTTATTGCCTTATATCCATGGAGTACATGCTATCAACAATGTTTCTGTACTTTCTGTCAGTCTGTCTGTCCGTCTGTCTTTCACTAAATTTTGTGAACGTTTTTCCTCCTGGATGGCTTAGCGGATAGTCTTGAAATTTTGTATGATGCTTCATTGAAAGGTGAAGATAACGAACATTGATCAATCTCATAACTCCTATAAGGAATACAAAATAGATAATTGGGCACACACGGACCCTTGGACACACCAGAGGTGGTATCAGGTGCCTAGGAGGAGTAAGCATCCCATTTCTAAACATATTGTCGGAACAGGAGGATCCGATTATTTTCCTAAACGTTATGGTGGATCTAAGAAGAGTGGAGGGTGTAAAATACCCCGTGAACACCTCTCCTCCTATATGGCTAATGGATAGCCTTGAAATTTTGTACAATACTTCATTGTCATATAGTGATGTTCACATTGTTCTGACCAGGGATCTAATATTTCTTAGTATTTACAGTGGATCAAAGAGGAGAGTTTTATAGCTTTTTTCATATACAAAGGTATGTTCACTTTCTTACGAGCACTTCAGTATAACAGTCATTAGTTTTGCATCATATACAACAATGGCATTGATCACATCGATGTTGGATATTTTTTCCATCGTTTTCCTCAATGTACAAAGTACCGTTCATAATGTCTATGTTCCTGCTCATGCTTTCTTCTTCATACCATGCAGTACATTAAGGGGAGGATGTTGTAATTTGGAGCACTTTCAATTTGAGGAGATGGGGAGACATTTGTTAAAAAAAACACAAATTATATCTCATGAATAGCTTTGTAATAAATGTATCAGTAAAACTTTAGTAAAACATCCTTTCAAAACAAATCCTACACGATGACTCTACAGAGATCTGCTGAAAGTATGTTTTCCTTGCTGAGTACACAGGCCCGTGTGACGTGAAGCAGGAGGAAATGTACCTGTCATGATACATCCAAGGTGAAGATAACGAACAGTGATTAATCTCATAACTCCTATAAAGGTGAAGATAACGAACAGTGATCAATCTCATAACTCCTATAAAGGTGAAGATAACGAACAGTGATTAATCTCATAACTCCTATAAGCAATACAAAATAGAGAGTTGGGCAAACACGGACCTCTGGACACACCAGAGGTGGGATCAGGTGACTAGGAGGAGTAAGCATCCCCTGTTATACATATGAAGATTGGATAAAACAATAAACCAAATCAAAAATATCACTCTGTTACACGGTATAAATTAATATTAAGTATGCGTAGCTGCTTCGAATATACTGTTCTGATGTAAAACTTATACGGTACCAGTTTTGATGCACCAGATGCGCATTTCGACAAATAATGTCTCTTCAGTGATGCTCAACCGAAATCTTTGAAATCCGAAATAACTATGAAGTTTTAGAGCTGAATATAGCCAAAAACAGAGTGCCAAAAAGTGGAGCCAAATTCGTCCAAGGATAAGAGCTATGCATGAGGGAGATATTCCTTAATTTTGAAATGAATTTCTAAATTTTATAACAGCAATTAAATATACATCCGTATTTTACTAGGTTATACAACAATGGCATTGATCACATCATTACTTACCGTCTAAGTATGTAAATTCCATAAAATAAACTATCACTAAATTTTCCGTTCATATGATCACTTCCATCACTTTCATCTCGCGAAATTAAAGAGTTACTACAGTTTGTTTTTTTAATTCGCGATGCACAAGTAAGTATGAGGAGATACAATGTATCAATAACTCTATAATATAGACTATAGGAACTCTTTACTTTAAGAAGATAAAATATTATGCCATGGAAGTCTTCATTTGAACGGAAAATTTAGTGACTGTTTTCATTTAGGGATTTTCATACCCACACGGTAAGCAATGCAAAATTAATAGTGATAGAGAGTTAGTTTGATAGTCAAATCACTTATTTGAAGTGAACAGCAGTGTCACATAAGTGTACATTAATTGCTAGAACAGACCGAAGCTGAAAGTGAATTTCCAAACATACATTGTGAAGGACTGCTCCGAGATTCGGTGAAGGCTTCAGTCTAAATATTCAACCGAGCCGAATCTCAACCGAGATTAGCGTGAGTCCTATGTCAACGTAGTAATCCATAGTCACAATCAGTGTGCCAAGAATGGTCTCTCAATCGGTATGAAACACGTCAAACAGGATTTGACCCAATGACAAGATTATATTGGCAAACTAGATCGTTATAACGACTATAGAATTTGCGAAATGCTGACCAATTTGTTTGTAGAGACTAATAAGGACGTGATATTTTAAGCATAAATCCCTCTGATGGATTGTTGTAAACCAATTTGCTATTGCAGAAAAATATGTTAGTTGCGGTAGTAGATCAAGTTTAAGCATTTTGATATCGTCAAGGTTTACATCCAGAATTTTACACTCATGAATTAATGGTAAATTTCGTACCATCTTTCATTTCGAAGGTTCAAAACTTTTAATGATTGTTATCATTATATTGCTATTATTAAAATAAACAGAAATGCTAATGAATGAATTGGTGTTTATGCTTGATTTCATTTGTGTATATAAACGAATTTCTTTTTCCTTGGAGTTGGTTTGGACTTTTGAAAATATGGATAAAACAGACGCGGGTTGACTTTAAAACTTCTTAGGCTGTACCACGAATGATGCGAACGAGTGCATGAAAGCTTTGCGGAAGCCTCATTTAGTTTAAAAGGTTTATCAGTGGCGTATCTAAGAATTGTCAAAAGGGGGTCAATAGGCAGGGAACTCAAGTGTTTTGAGGCTTTTTAGGTTACCTTAAGCTTGATCAATTCTTCAATGATTTCACTGTCCGACGGGCGTATGTTATACCGTTTGTGGTACTCTTATTATATTCTTATGAAGCAGAGTTTATTCAAAAGCTACTGTATGAGAAGAAAAGATCTCTTTCTGTGGCCTTTAACTCGCAACATTTAGATATATCGAGGACGTTGTATCTATCAACAATAATCATTTTCATTCATGCAAGTTGAAGATTGGCGGATTCATGTGTCGATTCGATATATCCCTGTGAACTTGAGATAAAAGACACCACAGAGTCATCCACATCTGCTTCGTACTTAGATATTTGATTGAAAATGAATATTAACGCCAATCTAACAACTCAACTTTACCTTCTCCATCGTCAACTTCCCATATTTATGTAGCAATATTTCAGTATCATCTTCATATGGTGTTTAAATCTCTCAACTGATTCGATGCCCAAGAGCTTGTTCTGCGTTTGATCAGTTTTTAAATCGAGGCAGGCTACTGAAAAATATGTTGATGTTACAGGGGTTTCAACAGTCTCGTTTAAAGTCAGCATTTCGCAACTTCTAAAGCCGTTATAACGATCTAGTTAGCCAATACAACTGGTGATTGTGTCCAATGCTATCTGACATGTTTCATACCTTGTTAGGCCGTTCTTTACACACTAATTTTGACTACGGATTACTCCGTTTACCTGATCAAGATATAAGATTCGTGGAGGGTGTGACCGGCCGACAGGGGATACTTACTCTTCCTAGGCACACTTCTGGTATATCCAGGGGTCCGTGTTCGCCCAATTCTTAACTTTGTATTCCTTATAGGAGTTATGAGACTGATCACTGTTCGTTATCTTCACCTTTTCATGCATACAAAATACTATGGTTGTAGAGGTACAAAGAGAAATAGTTTCAAAAGACAGGTTGTCTTTTTACACCGTCTTTCCGGAACAAGCCGAGTACTGACCACATGCCTGTCTTATCAACATACCAAGTGCTATTTCTCCCATTCCTGGATCTCTGCATGTCTAACTACCCTTTACTGGGGTTTTTCCACACGACCTAGCATGATTTAAGTTTGATGCTTTCTTACATCTATATCCACAATCGATGAACTCGATACTAATACCTTACCGTTGCTTGGGTTTTTTTCCTATCCCATGGGAAGAAAGTGCGCTCAATGCTTACATTATACAAACAAGGTCAACCGAAGATGTCCGAGAGGTAAATTAATCAGGAATAAACTAAACATTTCGGACTATTCCTTTCATCTGGGATGAAATCAAATACTTTACGTTACACAGGTTATTATACATTGCCATTATAGATACATTAACTTTGTTAGTTTGAAAACAAACAAAAAATCAATTACTACGTATGTATACCTTTAATAAATAGCAATTGTAGGAAGATGTTTGATTTTCTCCTAAAGTGAAGTATCACCAAAATTGAAAAGTTTACCTTACGAATTAATTTTTCCAACTTTATATGGTCTTTCGAGGCTATTGCACTACTGCTCACATTTTAGCAGTTTAAAAAAAAACATTGGGAAATCAATGATTTTGTGAAACTTTATGACAGCAGATTACGTAAATCAATAAGCTTACTACGACAGAACATTCCATAGATATCCTCTCCAATATTAACACGGAAATTTGTGTTATATATATATAGATAGATAGATACAAATATGTCCCCCAAGCAGTATAAATGTCGATCAATAAGTTAGAAGTTAGGCAAGGCACGTGTATAATTTTTGCGCTTGTAATTAATTGTCGTTCTAGTTCTCGGTTACAGAACACATGTATACGCTGTGCGCTGTTTGATTGACGGAGTAAGAGGACGTTACGCCAGCAAAATCATAGCAGTTTGTTCTTAGAGTATGTGAAAATTTAACATGCAGACACACGTGCGGCAAAACCCTTAAAGCATCTACAGTTTGCATCACATGAAAAGATGCCGGATAACCTCGCCCAGGTAAAAGAGTTATCGAAAGCTCTCGTATCTTGTACAAAAATGATCTTATTCCAACTGTAAGTTGATATGAGAAATATGCGCGTCTGTTTTTGTTACTTGTAGAAATTGTTTACTTGGTTTACTTCATGAAGAAAACAAAGGAAGCACCTGCTATGGAGGAGACAAGGAACTGCTACTTGTGTACAGTATTGACTGGTGAGTACAGCTGGGGATTTTACTGTCTGCACGTGTACACAGGTACAGTGAATTTACAGACCGGGGTATGGAATGGAGTTTGGAGGGGAGTCAGAAGAGACACTCTTTATACCATGAGGATGTGGTTGTAATGAAGCTTATTTCATCATTACTGCGGCGATTTTGATATTATTTATCATGATGGAGTAAGACACGGTAGGTTTATTTCGTCTGTATTCCATTCAGCACTAGGTTTTATTATTATTAATGATCTAGAGAGTTTGTTACTTTGTTTATTGTACCATCATGTTACACGTAAAGCTTATATGCATGTATAGTAAAGTAAAATATCTTCTAATCAAGCAAATTTTGTCAAACCACGGGCTTTGGAAATTGAAGCTATAAAACATGCCGGTGTACGCGTTTCCCTGACAATTGTGCAGACGTTTGTGTTTTCTCCTGACTATTGTGTAGACGTTTTCCCTGACTATTGTGTAGACGTTTGTGTTTTCCCCTGGCAATTGTGCAGACGTTTGTGTTTTCTCCTGACTATTGTGTAGACGTTTTCCCTGACTATTGTGCAGACGTTTGTGCTTTCCCCTGACTATTGTGTAGACGTTTTCCCTGACTATTGTGCAGACGTTTGTGTTTTCCCTGACTATTGTGCAGACGTTTGTGTTTCCCCTGACTATTGTGCAGACGTTTGTGTTTCCCCTGACTATTGTGCAGACGTTTGTGTTTTCCCTGACTATTGTGCAGACGTTTTCCCTGACTATTGTGTAGACGTTTCCCCTGACTATTGTGCAGACGTTTTCCCTGACTATTGTGCAGACGTTTGTGTTTCCCCTGACTATTGTGCAGACGTTTGTGTTTCCCCTGACTATTGTGCAGACGTTTGTGTTTTCTCCTGACTATTGTGTAGACGTTTGTGTTTCCCCTGACTATTGTGCAGACGTTTGTGTTTTCTCCTGACTATTGTGTAGACGTTTTCCCTGACTATTGTGCAGACGTTTGTGTTTCCCCTGACTATTGTGCAGACGTTTGTGTTTTCTCCTGACTATTGTGTAGACGTTTTCCCTGACTATTGTGCAGACGTTTGTGTTTCCCCTGACTATTGTGCAGACGTTTGTGTTTCCCCCTGACTATTGTGCAGACGTTTGTGTTTCCCCTGACTATTGTGCAGACGTTTGTGTTTTCCCTGACTATTGTGCAGACGTTTGTGTTTTCCCTGACTATTGTGTAGACGTTTTCCCTGACTATTGTGCAGACGTTTGTGTTTTCCCTGACTATTGTGTAGACGTTTTCCCTGACTATTGTGCAGACGTTTGTGTTTTCCCTGACTATTGTGTAGACGTTTTCCCTGACTATTGTGCAGACGTTTGTGTTTTCCCTGACTATTGTGCAGACGTTTGTGTTTCGTGGTTAAGTAGAGGCCTAATCATCTACTTTTTATTTAAGGTTACACGCCACGTTTCTCAAGATATGTATCTACATTACACTCATATACCAAAGTAAAACTTATTTAAAACTTTCAAAATATTCAAATCACATCATGTGTTGAGTTTCAGTTTGAGAAAAATGTTTTACTCGCATGACTTTCTTTAGCTTTCAAGTATTACAAACAATATATTGCATTACAACGGATCTTTTTTTTTCAAATGAAAATGTTTCATTTGATTAAAGTTCTAGATATATAAATGTCTCTGTATCTCTACAGCTGAATTGAAAGTTTACTGTGAATATGTAAAGTTCGCTAGAGAACATCAAGGATACAGGCGCCGTTCGTTGGACTGTCCAACTGTTTCCTTTGATTTTCCACCCAAGCATTGTTGACAAGAGGGTCCTTCTATTTCACATCACTTAGAACTGTTAAAGATTTTCGGGGTATACATGACAGCGGCGACAAAACAGTACATTTAATTTACAGCCTTCCAGATGAGGACTGTAAGATTAGTGTTGATGGTGACATGTAGTCCCACGACCACGACCTTAACATATATATATATATATATATATATATATATATATATGCTACGTCATGCATTTCAGCAATATGAATTTGGGGGAAATGACCTGTCAAAATTCAGTGTGATAGTTATGCAGGTTAAATTATACATACTTTCTTGGTACTTTATTGGTAAAATGTATTTTAAAAATAATATCTGGCGTTGGATAATGCTCGTTATTACGGTGGTATATTTAAGACATGCGAATTTTTATTTCTTATGTTGGAAAATATTATCTTGTTTGAACGAGATGTTATCTTGTTCGCACGAGAAAAGAATTAGATAGGTTACATGAGGAATATGTTTTGGTTCCAGCTGACAAAGCTAGTAACAACATTGTCTTTGTTTGTAAGGCTCATTATTACAACTGTATTTTAAACGAACTTGACATTAATTCCACTTTTGGTAATCATACTTATACTCCAACTGTCCTTTCAAAAGACGAAATCCTTCAAAACCATGCTTCAGTTTTAGACACATTTAATATTCCAGTCAATGGGTCGAATGAATATGAGTTACCGTACCTATACTGGATTCCTAAACTACATAAAAACCCTTACAAACAAAGATACATTGCTGGATCCAGTAAGTGCTCTACCAAGCCCCTATCTTTGCTCCTCACGAAAATGTTAACAGCTGTGAAGGAGAAACTTCAAACTTACTGTGCGACTACATATGCCAGAAGTGGTGTTAATCAAATGTGGATTCTAAAAAATTCTAAAGAACTTCTAGTAAACTTGAAATCACAGAATTTTCCCCAAATCAATAGCATTAAAACCTATGACTTTTCAACACTATACACGACCATTCCTCACGATAAATTAAAGACTAGACTTTTTGACATCATAGACAGTTGCTTCTTCAACAAAAACGGAAAACGGAAATATTCATATCTAGTGCTCAGTCATTCAAAAACTTACTTTGTTAAACACCACTCTGATTCCACGCACAAGTACTCTGAAGTTGAAATAAAAAATATGCTAGAGTTCCTCATTGACAATATCTTCGTGGTCTTTGGTGATCAGGTCTTCCAACAGTCTGTTGGAATTCCCATGGGCACGAATTGTGCTCCTTTGTTAGCTGACCTGTTTTTATATTCATATGAAGCAGAATTTATTCAAAACTTCTACGTGAGAAGAAAAAATCTCTCGCTGTGACCTTCAATTCGACTTTTAGATATATCGATGACGTTTTGTCTATTAACAATGATAGCTTTCATTCATATGTCGATTTGATATATCCCTGTGAGCTCGAAATAAAGGACACCACAGAGTCGTCCACTTCTGCTTCATACTTAGATATTTTATTGAAAGTAGACATTAACGGCAAACTGACAACTAAACTGTATGACAAACGGGATGATTTCGGCTTCTCCATCGTCAACTTCCCACATTTATGTAGCAATATTCCATTATCACCTGCATATGGTGTTTATATATCTCAACTGATTCGATATGCAAGAGCTTGTTCTGGGTATAGTCAGTTTTTAAATCGAGGTAAGCTACTGACAAACAAGTTGATGGTACAGGGATTTCAACAGTCTCGATTGAAGTCAGCATTTCGCAAATTCTATGGTCATTATAACGATCTAGTTCGTCAATACAACCTCGCATTGGGTCAAATGCTGTCTGACGTGTTTCATACCGATTGTTAAGCCGTTCTTGGCACACTGATTTTGACTGCGGATAACTCCGTTTACCTGATCGGGATATGGGGCTCACGGCGGGTGTGACCGGTCGACAGGGGATGCTTACTCCTCCTAGGCACCTGATTCCACCTCTGGTGTGTCCAGGGTCCGTGTTTGCCCAACTATCTATTTTGTATTGCTTGTAGGAGTTATGAGATTGATCACTGTTCGTTATCTTCACCTTGCACAGGAAATATCATCTCGTTCACACAACTTATTATCTCGTTCACACGAGATATTATGTCGTTCGTATGACTTATAATCTCGTTCGCACGACTTATTATCTCGTTCCTACGAGATAATATCTCGTGCGAACGACATAATATTTCCCCAAAAATGTATGCCTGTCCTAAATATACCACCGTACGTTTGCATCAAGACTGATTCTTTTTTCATTAGATCAGAACAAAAATCGCTACAGTATGGCTTACTTTTGTAGTGCATTTTGTTCAGACCGCAAGGAGAAGTAACTGTTCGATTTCAGATACCTGGCCACACAAAAACTCTATCGGGTACATTATATTCTATCAACAACAGTATTTTGAATGCTTTATTTAGCCTGCCTGTTTTATAAGTGTTTACAAATTAAATTTATTATAAATTATTATAATTTTTATTTAGGACAGACAACTTATCCTGCAGGAGTCTGTGGCAGGTTTTGGTTAAAAGTTAAAAGTTACAAAACTAGATCTGATTCAATACAAAATGGCTTAACCAATGATATTCCAATTTCTTTACTTTTACAAAGATCACAAAAATTGTCATGAGATCATTAAATAACGTGATAAGAGTATAGATTTTGTAACTTTGTGAAGAGAAAATGGCACAAAATTTTATTCGAGGGAAAACTTTAATTTAAAAGGGCCCTATTCTCATGACACCAGTAATACATGTATAATCTTCCGTGAAAATTCAGGTACAATGCACTTGCTTGCTACGGCATCTTGTTTCTACAAAAACAAATTGGGATATATTAAGGATTAGTATATTTAAATAGTCCCTGGTTGTGGCAAGCAAAAATGTAAGGTGAACTCCAATGTAGATTACAATAAATGTTAACAAAGTTTTTGGATCTCTAAGCTAACCAAGCCGATGTACGAATAATGGTAAAATGGCTACGATATAAATTATGAACCTATTTCAGACATCATACAAAAACTCTTCAAGGAGAGGAAAAAATAATTCTAGGGGAAAAGAAACATCGCGTACCAGGTATGTCCTTAGTTGAACCCTTTATAAAAAAAAATATCCAATGTCAACAAAAACAAACTGGGCTATATCAAGAATTAGTATATTTTGATAGTCCCTGGTTGTGGCAAGCACAAATGTAAAGTGAATCTACTGTAGATTACAATAATCTACATTAAACAAATGTACAATAATCTACATTAAACAAATGTACAATAATCTACATTAAACAAAGGTACAATAATCTGCATTAAACAAATGTACAATAATCTACGTTAAACAAATGTACAATAATCTGCATTAAACAAATGTACAATAATCTGCATTAAACAAATGTACAATAATCTACATTAAACAAATGTACAATAATCTACATTAAACAAATGTACAATTATCTACATTAAACAAATGTACAATAATCTACATTAAACAAATGTACAATAATCTACATTAAACAAAGGTACAATAATCTACATTAAACAAAGGTACAATAATCTGCATTAAACAAATGTACAATAATCTACATTAAACAAATGTACAATAATCTGCATTAAACAAATGTACAATAATCTACATTAAACATATGTACAATAATCTACATTAAACAAATGTAACTTCGGATTCACAATCATAATGAATTTGCGAACAAAATGGAGAATCGGAATAATTAATTTGTCTACTAGAAAGCATTTAATAATTTGAAAATGAAGACCTATCTGACTTTCTCCAGAAAGACTCAAAAGAACCCTCATTTTCTGTATGTTTTACAACCATTATTTTCACCCTAGCTACAACAATAATAGCCATGATCTACATTGGAGGAGTCTCTTCATTCAGCATTCTGTACAAAGAGCTGTTAGATTTCTACCACACCAGATCCGGAGACACTGCTATAATCCAAAGTCTTTGTCAGTTTCTGAATTTCGGAATAGGTAGGACGAGTTGAATTGTATAGACAGTTTGAAAATCCTTACCTGAGTATTTTATAGAAAGACTGCATCCAAAATGTATTTGTCATTTTCTTCGTTTCAGGACCATTTGCGAACTACTTATCAGAAATATACTCCTTTCGTTCTGTGATGATCGCTGGAGGTTTTCTCGGATTTCTTGGACTTTTTCTGAGTGCGTTTGTACCTCGAATGGAGTTCTGGATTCTTACTTATGGAGCGTTAACAGGTCAGTTGATACGTTCAGAATTATTGCCTTGTTCGGATTTTACTACGAATACAACAGTATTTTTTCTGAAAAATCAGTTTCAAATATCTTTCAGGCGTTGGTTTCGGTTTGGTGTACAGTCCTTGTTTCACGGTCGTGAACTTTTACTTCAAAAGAAGACGTGCTTTGGCCATCGGCATAGTACTGTTTGGTACGGGTGTCGGGTCGGTGTTGTTTCCATTCCTCTACAAGATGTTGCTAGACCTCTACGGATTACAAGGCGCAGTTATAGTCATCAGTGCTTTATCGCTGAATATATGTGTCTGTGCAGCGCTTATTAGACAACCAAAACAACTAAAGAAAAACGTACTTTTGAACTTACATCTTCGAGAAAATTGCGAGATGGGGTCCTCTGAGGAACATGCTAAATCGACATTTTCTCCATGTAATTGCACCGTGTGTCATTCAAAGCGACCGATATTTTGCTTCTCGTTATTTCGCCAATCTTCTTTTTTGATTTATGCCTTGGCCTTCATGTGTAGTATTTTCGCCTATCTATCGAACTTCGTCATGATACCGGGCCATGCCCGGGTACAGGGAATGACCAGCGCCGAGGTTGCTGAATTTCTGTCGGTAGCTGGTGGGGTAATGATTTTGGCTCGCCCCACCGTTGGATGGCTAGCAGACTCCAACTTCATCGAGAAAAGAAATATCATCGGAACATGTGTTATTCTTGGAGGGATATTTTCTATTGTTTTACCGTGGATTCTAGGGTATTATTCAATGCTAGTCTACTCCATAACTTTGGGAATTTTCCCAAGCTCGTTTTTCTTGTTTATTCCTTTGTTGTTATTAGAAATCGTTCCTTTAGAGAAACTCCCGCAGGCCCAAGGACTCCTGTACCTCTGCCTTTCACTTTCTGCTGGCCTTTCACAACCCGTTCCAGGTATGTTAATAAAAAAAAGAACTAGGGAAAGAATTATATCAACATTTTTTTTATAGCATTCCTAAATGTATAATGTAATCGACAGCATGAAAATTCAACTGATTGATTGATTGATTGAATATTGTTTAACGTCCCTTTCGAAAAATGTTCACTCATATGGAGACGTCACTACTGCCGGCGAAAGGCTGCAAAATTTAGGCCTATGCTAGGCGTTTATGGCCTTTCAGCATCGTGTCACACCGGCTGTGACACGGGGCCTGGGTTTTTGCGGTCTCATCCGAAGGACCGCCCCATTTAGTTGCCTCTTACGATAAGCAAGGGGTACTGAGGACTTATTCTAACCCGGATCCCCACGCGAATAAAAAACAATTTAACTAAACCTGTCCAAAAATCCAAGAATGGTTTATCTTTTAGACATATATTTGCTGTATTCATAGGTTGGATAAAAGATTGGACGGGAGATTGGACGGTGTCTTTCCGTGTTTCCGGATCTATCAGTATTCTAGCTGGGGTGTTGTTCATGTCGGAACCGATTCTTGGAAAAGGTCGGGAGCTGAAACCCGTGCAGACTGACCAGGAAGATAATTGACATCATTGTATCTTTGTCATTTTACATGTATATTCCATGAAACCGAAATATCGACGGTAAGAAACTACAGTGAACGCTACAAAATTCTTCATGTAAAGCTACATTTACATTTAGTCAAGAGTACCGAGGATACCGAAGAGGGCGTTGACGAACTTTCGGAAGCAAACGAGTATCCGCCCTCTTCGGTATCCAAGATGAAATGGAATTCTTCTGACTTGTATCACGGTATAATTCTATGGTCGTTATAACGATCTAGTTCATCAATACAACCTCGCATTGGGTCAAATGCTGTCTGACGTGTTTCATACCGATTGTTAAGCCGTTCTTGGCACACTGATTTTGACTGCGGATAACTCCGTTTACCTGATCAGGATATGGGGCTCACGGCGGGTGTGACCGGTCAACAGGGGATGATTACTCCTCCTAGGCACCTGATCCCACCTCTGGTGTGTCCAGGGGTCCGTGTTTGCCCAACTATCTATTTTGTATTGCTTGTAGGAGTTGTGAGATTGATCACTGTTCGTTATCTTCACCTTGCATGGAAATTACTAGTATTACTCAGCAATAAGTTCATACCCTTACAGTACTAGTACAATATCTTTCCGATATTGGAGTCCTGTGGGGATCCGGGTTAGAATAGGTCCTCAGTATCCCTTGCTTGTTGTAAGAGGCGACTAAATGGGGCGGTCTTTCGGATGAGACCGCAAAAACCGAGGTTCCGTGTCACAGCAGGTGTATGGAGCGCCAAATTAACATAAACTCAAATAATTGAAGATATCTTCAATTATTTGAAGATATCATCAATTCATTTGATGCGCGCAACAATTGAATTAAAGATCTCTTCAAATAATTAATGATATCTTCAATTCTGAATTATTGCGCGCATTAATTGAATTGATGACAGCATTAATTCTTCAGCTGATTTGATGCGCGCTTTAATTGAATTAATGATCTCTTCAAATGAATTAATGATATCCACAATTGAATTGATGCGCGCTACAATTCAATTGAAGAGAGCAATAATTGATATAATGCGCGCATTAAATCAATTGATGAGAGCAATAATTGAATTGATGCGCGCATTAATTCATTTGATGAGAGCAATAATTGATTTAATGCGCGCATTAATTCAATTATTGCTCTCTTCAATTGAATTAATGATATCTTTAATTCATTTGAAGAGAGCAATAATTCTTTTAGAGAGATCAACTATATAATTAAAGATATCTTCAATTCAACATATCCACAATCAAAATAAATGATATCTTTAATTGAATTGTTGCTCTCTTTAAAAGAATTGATGCGCGCATTAATTCCTTATACAAGAGCATTGTAAATGATTTAAAGATATCTTCAATTGAATTAAAGAGATCATCAAATTATTTAAACCGAGCTCTAAATTAATTATTGTGAGCAATGTTTCTACTCAATTGATGCTCTCATCAAATGAATTGAAGAGAGCAATAATTGAATTAATGCGCGCATCAAATCTATTATTGCTCTCATTAATTGAATTAATGTGCGCATCAATTGAATTGAAGAGAGCAATAATTGAATTAATGCGCGCATTAATTCAATTATTGCTCTCATTAATTCAATTGATGCGCGCATTAATTCAATTGATGAGAGCAATAATTGAATTGAAGCGCTCATTAATTCATTTGATGAGAGCAATAATTGATTTAATGCGCGCATTAATTCAATTAAAGAGAGCAATAATTGAATTGATGATATCTTCAAATAATTGAAGATATCTTGAATTATTTGAGTTTATGTTAATTTGGCGCTCCATACAGGTGCGGCACGATAAAGATCCCTCCCTGCTCAATGGCCATAAGCTCCGAGCATAGGCCTAAATTTTGAAGCCCTTCACCGGCAGTGGCGACTTCTCCATATGAGTGAAATATTCCCGAGAGGGACGTTAAAACAATAATCAATCTGATATTGGAAGTTACTAGTATTATACAGCAACAAGCTCCACCCCTTTCCCGTATAATAGCTTCACGTTCTCTTGATAGTTACTGTCATGAAACAACAATAAGATCCACACCTTACCCAGTCCTTCGGATGAGACCGCTTAAACTGAGTGTCACTGCAGGTGTGGCACGATAAAGATCCATCCCTGCTCAAAGGCCGTAAGCACCGAGCATATGTCTAAATTTGAGAGCCCTTCTCCGGCAATGTTGACGTCTCTAAATGAGTGAAATATTCTCGAGCGGACGTTAAACAACATACAATCAATCAAGCCATTACCTTCCCGATATTGGAACAGCAAACAATCCATCCCCTTGGAGTGCCGGGATTTATTGAACTGTGATTCAAGTACATCCACTATTTATGGATGAATAAGACGAACTTTTATTTTAAAACACGAAAAATTCTATATATGAAATAACCATTCAATACAATTGTATTTGTATTTTCAGTGATTTATCATTAAAGTTTTGATTTTGAAGAATGGAAGGACCCCCTACGTCCCAGTGAAAACAGGATGTTTTAAATTACGTTAATGCTGACATTTGGGCTTTGAGAAACTTGGCGAATAAAAATATTCTGCGAGCACGCTTCCGATATTTTTTACTCAGCAAAGCAGGCCTAATTTTAGCTAGGACCAAGAAGATTACCTTTGCTATTGGCACGTGAATTTGTGCTTGTAATGAGGCCTCCAATTGTATTTTCTTCACCAGTTTTGTGTGACGTGAATATCACAGGGTATAGTATTGGTCGACGGGAAGCCATAACAAAGATTGCTGTGCATCGACTCATCGTTTCTGATTTAAGATTTAAAATTCAATATGAACAAGTACTGGCATCATCTCAGATTATTTCAGTGTTTTGGATGGATCTAGAGCTTTCATAAATCAAGATACTTTTATCCGGTTCTGTGATTAAATTCGTCTTGCTAGATTATACTTTAAGGGGCTTGGAAAGTATACTTTCCATTAATTTCATCAGCGATTGATAAAAATTGAATTTCTTTCATAAAAAACCCAATTTAAAACGGGCAAGAGACAATTGATACCCTTGAAAATACAGAACTACATCTTCAAGAGAATTCAGAATTATATTTATTTGAACTTTCATTGCTGAATTGATATATATTCATTGTAGCGTTAGTACTTTGTTTTTGTTTGTGAGTAAAATGTAGATATGGAGCCAGCTACTGTAAGTCAAATTGATTTGGAAAGTACTGGACTCACTTCAGTAGTATCTTCAATATAGGTAGAGCACATTTTTATGAAAAGGTCGAGATAACGAACAGCCATGATCTATTTCATAAAATCTTACAAAGAATGTAAAATTAAGAGCAGGGCAAAGTGACCTCTGGACACCCCTGTCGAAAAGTTTTGAAGTTGTCGATTTGTCCAGCTGGATTATAGTTGAAAGAAGAACATGCAGGAGGGTATTGTATAAGATGGTCTATATCTAGGCACTAAAGTTTGTAATCAAAACATTTGGATGTAATAGTGGAAATATATTTGTAGGAATACTAGGTGCAGATTTGATTTGAAAGCTACATGAAAAGAAAAAATCTCTTGCTGTTGCCTTCAACTCGACATTTAGATACATGTATATGTATATCGACGATGTTTTATCTATTAAGAATAATCACTTTTATTCCTATGTCGATTCAATATATCTCTGTGAACTCAAAATAAAATACACCAGAGTCGTCCACATCTGCTTTGTACTTAGATATTTTAATGAACATAGATATTAACAGCAAACTAACAACTCAACTTTACGACAAACGGGATGATTTCAGGTTCTCCATCGTCAAATTCCCATATTTATGTAGCAATATTCCATTATCTCCTGCATATGGTGTTTATATCTCTCAACTGATTCAATACGTAAGAGTTTGTTCTGCGTATATTCAATTAAATCGAGACAGGCTACTGACAAACAAGTTGATGTTACAGGGGTTTCAACAATCTCGTTTAAAGTCGCCATTTCTCAATTATATGGTCGTTATAATGATCTAGTTTGTCAATACAACCTATCATTGGGTCAAGTGCTGTCCGACGTGTTTTATAACGATTGTTAGGCCATTCTTGGCACACTGATTTTGACTACGGAGTACTCCGTTTACCTGATCAAGATATAGTGCTCATGGTGGGTGTGACCGGTCAACAGGGGATGCTTACTCCTCATAGGCACCTGATTCCACCTCAAGTATATCCAGGGGGCTCTTTATTTTGTATTCCTTATAGGAGTTATGAGATTGATCTCATATGTTGGAATAGAAGACTGTGAACTTTTTATGACAAGAATGTTGCTTATATCGACGGCATTTGTTCCCTTTGTTAGTAAATTTAAGTTTAAGGAACTGACATGATTCGGGAGTATTATCATCCATACCCCGTGGTGGTTTAAAGAGCCTGTGATTCAACCTGTATTTAGGTGTTGAAAAATGTAAGTATGGGCTAGCCTTGGCTTCTTCAAAACTTTCAATAGAACAGATAAACGTTTTGCAGGAATGTGATGTAGACCTAATTGTCAAAATCTCTTTGTACATTTCAACTTTTCTGCATGGCCCAGTGATTCTTGAAAATAACATTTTTGAAAAAATTTTCTATATTATTTTCCTCACTCTAATTAGCACAAGATTCTTCCGCAAAATGTCTATGAACACGATAAAGTTGCATGTAAATGCGTAATGTATTTTCCATAGCATTTTAATAAGCTTGATCTCAATGAGTATTTTTATATAAAAAGTTAAAATTGAAACTTTTAATAAAAAAATATTTTAGAAGAATCAGGGGACTGTAGATCCTAACGTCGATGACGTCGTTCCGAAAAAGCAACCGTCTGAAGACAGCGTCAGAGTTAACAATGCAATATTGTAACGTTATTTTCTCAATATCAGCAACAAGTAAATGGTACATGCTATATATGAATGAAACGAGAAAATTATCACCTTTCTACCTTCAAAATATGATCGGCTTTTGAAGCGCGGCCAATTTTGGCCAATAACGTCCCTTGTTCTTTAACCCCTATTGTCCCCTACCCTAACCCTGAGGACCATGATTTGAACAATTATGAATCTCCTCTATGTTAAGAAGCTGTCACTTAAATTTCAATTTTTCTGGCCCATTGATTCTTGGGAAGATATTTCAATAACCCCACCCTATTTTTGCGTTTTCGTAATCATCTCCCCTTTGAAGGTAGCATGGCCCTTCATTTAAACAAATTTTAATCCCCTTCACGAAAGGATGATTTGTAAGAAGTTTGATTGAAATTGGCCCAGTGGTTCTGGAGAAGAAGATGAAAATGTGAAAAGTTTACAGACAGACAGGTGACAAAAGGCGATCAGAATAGCTCACGTGATCTTTCAGCTTAGATAAGCTGAAAACCTGCCCTAATCAACGTCTCCTGAACTTTTATATTTGTACAAAATGTATATAGATTTTGAAGGCAAGATTTTGATTTACTTCAGTGTTTGACCATATGAACTCGACTTACTTTTAATAAAATTCTGACCTATTTAATATCTCCTCAACTATTTAAGACAGAGCTTTCATATAATGTAATCCCGTGGGGATCCGGGTTAGAATAGGTCCTCAGTAACCCTTGATTGTCGTAGAAGGCGACTAAATGGGGCGGTCTTTCGGATGAGACCGCAAAAACCGAGGTCACAGCAGGCAGGTGTGGCACGATAAAGATCCCTTCCTGCTTAAAGGCCATAAGCGTCGAGCATAGGCCTAAATTATGCAGCCCTTCACCGGCAGTGGTGACGTCTCCATATGAGTGAAATATTCTCGAGAGGGACGTTAAACAATATTCAATCAATCAAATATTGTATATAGATTTATGGCAAGGTCTTGCGTTTCAAACCATGATCTATGACCTTGGTCTTATCCAGAACAGCAAGAATGTCATGTGAATTCATATTCAGTTATGTTGTAATCCGTTGGGGCCTCAGTAAGGGGTCAAGATTTTTTGGGGAAGAAAAATTGATAGATAATTCTTTTCTTTTTTAAAATCACAACAGCTGAACAATGGTAGGGCTAAGTTGACTCAGGTGAGTGATGTGGCCAATGGGCCTCTTGTTCAGGGATTAAGCTCCACCCTAGCTCCATACCCCACGGCCACAGATTTGGTAGAGGCATCGTTGCCCATCCTCACTATACAGTTAGTTTGTCTGCTAGAGGTCCCTAAACATCACTTATAATGGTTTTGACACCACCCCTTTACAATGACCAGGCAATTTAGCTTTCATTTCCCTTACCCAAAAGAGGTTCTAAAACAAATCTAATGAGAAATCGCCACATGGTTTCGCCAGAGAAGTTGGATTATCTTCAAATGGTAATGGTCGAGGACGGACAACAATGGACAACCACCAATCACAATAGGTCACCCAAGTGACGAAGGTGACCTACAAAAGCTATCAAAGAATCAAATTGTAAGAGATTATCAACAATTCCAATATGGTTATCATAAAAAAACTGAGCCAATATTTTAGTAAAATCGAAATTAATTCAGTCCTCCCATGCACTCGAGCAATGTACGAAATGTACAGCCTTGTTTATTTCTCTCTACATATGTACAGGATATTTGATTTCTCTGACTCAGGTTAATTACTGTCCTGAGAAACATGCACATGTGTTACCTGCAACGGCATCAGGTACATTGTCAATATCAAATTACCTTCACACACTAAATATGAGTTATAGGGTGTTACACACGGGTGAACAGATGGACAATGTAAGTCTTAAATATTGCTATGCTTCACAAATGGCACAGCAATGGCAAAGACAAATAAGGCATTGCTGATTATTTAAACTTCCCGACATATTTCCATTTCAGGATTACAATAGAATGCTTGGATCTATTCATTACAAAAACAATGTGCTTCATTTCATATTTATTGTTAATACGTACCATACAAAAAAATGCCACAAATTGTATAGAATACCTTATAACATAACAATAAAGGTATACTTGCATATCAAATGATTAAATATGTACAAAATTTACATGATTTTGTGTGAATTTGTAATGTTTCTGTGAGCAATCAGAAAAACTGCAAACAACACAACAGCTAGAGTTTTTTTCAAACAATACAAATTTACAAATTCATTTCAAACACTTGCACAAGAAAAGGAATCATAATTATTGAACAGCATTTATAGCAATAATAAATAAGTACTATAAAATTGATAATCACCAGAAATTCTTGAGAGAGCATTGGTCCTCACCAAGTCTCTGTTGAACTGTGAACTAGACAGAGGTGTAGCATGAACAACTATGTACCCTATTGTAACATTTAAAATATTTTGTGAAATGATTTGATGATTGCTTGTAAATAGGTGTGAGAAGGAGAAAAATGAAATGCTATCAACCAACTTTTATTTGTGGATGATTTTATTTTGTGATTTACCAGTGATGAACTGGTTCACAGCAACTAATTTTCGTGACAGAGATTATCTTTAAACGAATATGGACACAATTTTTGGTGGAAAAAAATCACTCAGATATTAATAATACGGTAGTATTTGATATGTAAAACATAGCAAAAACCCTAACCTTCAAATACTAACACAAATATGTATTTGAAACACCTAAACTTTTCATTCTTAAAACAAGGAACAAGCCCTGTGTATATTTACGCAACTCAGCTATCAACATGGCACCAAAGTTGACGGCTTCTGAGAGAAGAGCTTATACAATAAACGTTTTCATATCTCGCTTCTTTGTGCTTGCTTCTTAAATTAGTTTAGCAAATAATCTTTGTCGAAATGCTGCATGCTATTGACATACTTTTTAGAAATCTAGGTGGTCTCACCTCCGTACCTGGTTTACAAGCATGATCTTTAATCCACTGATTTATAAAAGATGTTTATTTCTTTAACAAAAAACGCCAATTTCAATTGATCAAAAAATTGTGTTCGTGCCCAGGTCTGTCTTGTGGCGAGAAATATTTGCAACAACAAGGTTCTCTCAAATTTCGAGAAGATTTCCCCTACATGAATAAAATATTTAGTTTACAGTATTTTGTCATATTTAGTACTTAGGTAGTTAATTTCATAAGCTGTAACAGTATTAATCCATTTCTCCATTCTGTCGATCAGATAAATCAATACATACTTGAGACTAGATTAAAGTACAAGCCCAACATACGAACTGATGGTTAAAGTATCTTGGGTGTATGAGTATAAAAAGTGGTAGTTAATTATGAAATTAATTATTCATGATAATGAAAAGAAAACTGCTCAATACATCACCATTTACAATTACTGACATATACATGACTATGATTATTTCTGGAATTCAAAAATTCCTAATTTAAGTATGCAGGTGATAGAATAACCCGGGTGTTTTTACCTTAAAAAGGTAACATGCTGAATCGAATAAAACCAAACATATTTAACAGCTGTCTTGTAGTGCAACATGATATTCAATACAAAAGACAAAACGAGATCTGTGTCTGCACATTTCTGTATATGCAATGGTGTATAAAAATACCATTCAATAAATGCCTATTATCTTTGATACAAAAATACAAACTCATGATCCATTCATTATAAAAAAATATATGGGAGACATCTGTTTATTGAGTACTCTCGTCGGTTTCTTGTGAGATGGGGGATATTGGAATGGTAAAAACACGTAACCAGCCACCAAAAAGAAACGGAGAAAAATCAAATATTTCTAGCTCTGAACTAAAATGACATTGTGTACTTCATACTGACACCCCTTTAATGAACAAAGACAGAGACGATACATGTCTCTATCATAAGCCAGTAGAATACATACAACATGTAGTAGCATTTATAATAATTCTTACAACTAAAATAGCATGACGTAATCAAACATTTTCAACATTTCATGTTGTATATTCTTTATCATATGTTCCTCTACCGAAACACAAAAAGTGAATTTTGAATCTATTTACAGATTTGTACATTGCATTTGTTCTGTCACATGACCTGTAATAACGCATCACTGCATTCCGTTACAACAATAAACAAACAATAATAAGACACAGAACCTGCCTTCTTTGTTCATCCTAGAGGTAGTAAATGAAGAGACACCCAGTACACAGACAAACAAACTAAACAAGTCCTAACACCTGCCAAAGAATCCACAAGGCTATCTTAAATCCAGAAGTTATTTAAAAACTTTAGTCGAGAAAGAAAGAGTAAATCTCAACTACAGGGTTTTCATTCTGCTAACATCTCACAAGCTGATTGCCTGAGCAATATTTTTACCTTTTTTCAACACAACAGTTTGCTACATAAAGCACTGTGACATCATTCATGTTTGGCATCTGTTTAAATTCATCCTCAAGGTGTGTTTTTGGTTTACATCATAACTACATGTATATAGGTACAGTTATATGCATCTAATCTTATAAATCGCTTTGCTGATGATAGCATAGTCTACACCAAGTGATGTAATTCTCCAATAACACATTTTGCTATTGAATTCACCCTTTAAATAAACTATATAGGTAAAGAGAAAGTAATATTCCTTAGTACAGACTTCAGAGAATTTGTACCGAGTTAGAATATGAGTTATCTCTCTTGATTTTTCCTCGCTCCTTTATATTTTAGCTTCACTTTGTAAGATGCAATTTGTACAGAGTTAGAATATGAGTTATCTCTCTTGATTTTTCCTTGCTCCTTTATATTTTAGATTCACTTGTAAGATGCAATTTGATTGGTTCATTTGACTTTCTCACCATTCGTTATGTCGTATAAACTGAGACGAGGAGAAGTGGCACCATCTGATGCTCTCATAGTGACGGCACATTAACGAGGACTCCTCTGTTTTCATCTTGTTGCTACGGAAATACTGTTCTGTGTCATATCAAATTAAAAATTCTGTTTATAATCGTTTATCAAGTTACATCAAAATGCGTTTTACAAAATTGATGATATAAAGTAAATTGGGAAAGTTTACTACTTCACACTTTATAAAGCCTATACTGCCCCAACTTTACATCATAAAAAAATAAGGAGAAATTCATTCCTTTCTTAAAAGTAAATTTATGTTAAAAAATTTTAAACATAAATTTGAGGAGCATGTAATTGTATGCATATAATGAAGAAATGATCTTTATGTCATTTATGACATATCTTATATCTTGGCAAGCACAAATTCACATCTTAATGATGTGGAGACTTAAGGCCATCTATGATTAATATAAACCACGAATACGATCAAAAACATACAAAAAAATATTGAAAAAAAAGAAGAATCAAAATGTATCATTTATCTATGCATTCCAAATCAACAACCTCATGGTTCGCGATTATCGATATACCCATAATAAAAATCAAAGACAGATTATACACATGGAAAATATGCCCTACACTGACCAAATGTCAATTTCAATCGTTCATGATATATATTTAACACAGGCATGCAAGGTATAACCTGAATAGAACACATGTATTAAAAAAAAAAAAAAAAAAAAATGAAATCAATATGGTTTCATATATATGCAAGATCAGATACAATAAAATTAATTACTACTTTTAATTAACATCAACACCATCAAATATTACATTGAGTGTATTTCATATAACCATTTTCTTCCAATTCAGTAAATTCACATGTTCATTTTGCCTGTTTCACATTCGATGATTTCTGTTGGCATTTCATTTATCATGGAATCATCAGATTTTGTGAGAGTTAAATTTTGTTAATTAATTGAATGAATTACACACACAAAAATACACCCCATTAAAACTGTTCATTCTTGGCAAGTAACAAAAATTGACCTCACAAATTTAAATGATTCCAGAGACACTTGCATGTAAATTGCTCATAATGTTGACAACATGCAAATAAGCATTCGTTTGCATAGAGTAATTATTGCTAAATAATGTAAATTAAAGCAATTTCTTTAAGATCAATTATGTACTAAAAATATTGAAATTGTTTTTTAGAGATCAAGATCTTAGTGAAAATCAGTATATTAATTAGAAAAAGGAAATTGCATGTGTGAACCCTAGTCTTCCTGTCCTTGTTTTCACAAGGTGAGTACACATTATCACAGATCTTAGTCTTGCTATTGGAATTGCAAACAAACTACAATATTTACAACGTGCAAAAAACTGAGTGCCATAACACAACGTTTCATTGCAAAGATGATGATTTCGGACTTTCTGACATTATCTTCTGTAACCCTGGTAACAAACTTTTCCATTGTTTATGGACACCATTGTAAGCCTTCTCTTCACAGATAATTTGGAAAATGAGGAAAACAAAGAGATACTGAAGAGTGGGGAACCAGTTCACTCCAACAATGATTACATTTGTAACTGGAGAACCAGTTCACTTTAAACAATTACTAGTTTTCTGCCTCACTTGCTGACTGGTGTATCTGATCGACAGTCTGAAGTGTCTAAGGATTCACTCTCAGAGAGAGAACTTGATGTTCGAATACTCTCCAGTTCATCTTTGAAGTAGGGATGTTGTAAGGATTCATGGGCAGTAATGCGATTATGTGGGTTGAAAAGCAGTAGCTTCTACAAATACAAAGAAAAGCTAATATAAATTTTCAGTAGTAAACACATCAAAATATATTTGGAGTTGGTCTTCTGAAGTGGAAAATAAGAGTCGAGCGTATCATCTGCTACAAGCCCTAGCTAATACCATACATTATCAACAATTTATCACTTCTTGAAATTTAAAAGTTCCAACCAATCACATTAAATTAGTTTAACAAAGAAAATCAGAACTTTTCAGTTCTTAGAGATGATGTTGAGTTATGGAATACAGATGGGGTAAATGGTATCCTTACTGCACCCAGTCCTTCATCACACCAATATAAACTTACCTCCATCAGATCTCTGGAGTCGGGATCTATCTCTGGTATGAGATGGTTTATTGGTTGAGGAGCTTTAGTTTTAAATGAGTTGTACGGCAGTGTTACATTCTCTGGCCAGTCTTGCTCAGAAGGAAGACCCAATGCACTAAGGATAAAAAAAAACATAACTTTATATTGACAGTAACTATTAGAGACAGATCTAGAAATTTTCAAATGGGGGTGGGGGTTGAACCCCACAAAATACTTAATATTCAAACAGTAGCCAGCAGATAAATTGTATAGGTTTTTTTCCCCCAGCTAAATCAGAGTAAAAATTAGAAGTGCACCTCCCAATCATGATGAGTGATAACATTCAATGAATAAGATGTGTTGGGAAAATCTGACCCAAACTTGGATTAGACCTATTGCAAAAAATCTGACCTTTTAGTCTGACCTTGCATAAAGACAACCTAAACTCTTGTCCGTATATGTAAAGCTCCAAACTTATAAGCATTACATATCCCTTGTACAATTTGCTTATGTCTGTCAAAGATCAATATCACAGATAGGCTAACGATGAAAATCTATGTTAAACTTTATCCTTAATAAAGAGAAAATACCAAAAGCCTGTGTTAAAAGTATGTAGTCAAACACAAGGTCAGTTTGAGAAAGATACACAAATAATTTGACTCCGCGTAAAGTATCAAAGTCTGACATACGAATATGAAACGATGTAAATTATAACAAACCTTTATGGAAAAAATTTATTGAAATATATCGGTACAAAAAGGTCAGTCATGGTGATACACTACTATCAGATCACAGAGATAAAGTCATAGGTCATAGGTCAGTCATATACAACTATCAGATCATATAAATACATCACTACACCAACAATTGTAACCCTGGTTATCTGAATTAATGATATGAAAACGAACAAATACGCTGTACCACAAAGAGTCACAATTTGACCTTGAAGTTAAGATCATAAATGTCATGGTGATGTGTTATGTATATTGTCTAATGGTAATCCTTTGTAAGGTTAAATCTAAGGACTAAAGGAAAGTTATGCAGCATGCACAACAATATACCAAAAAATCAGAACTCAAAAATCAGTAATTTGGTCTTGATGTCAAAGGTGAAGGTTATGTTATCATGGTACACATCCCATCATCTTTTGGCGATACATCAACATGACAAATATCCAAAGCTTTTGTTCAAAGATAACAAAAATTCTCTCACCACCAGCACTATGGAAGATGATATGAGAGATGATGGAGAGATATAATTCATAAAATAAATTCATGAAAATTATAAAAGTATGGTAGGCAAGCCTGAAAAATATGGGGTTTCTGATTACTTGTTTTATGCATCACATACAGATAATGATCCCTTTAACACACATAAAAACCTAATCAAGAGGCATCTAAATATTCCTTTAGATACTGAATGCCAAGTTTAAAGCATATAATGTAACATCACATAAAAACATGACATATTTCCAAGTAAAGGAGGGGGTACCCAGCATGATGACCTTGGGATCTGCCTTTTGCTGACAACAATTGTGTCAAACCCTGAATGCATGTAAAATTTATTTCCCTTTAAGGGCTGTTCCATTAAAACATATGAGGTACCCGGGGACGGCAATTAAAAAAAAATCTATGGGTGCTTGTCATTGGTAGAAAATTGCATATATGGTGGGTACCTACTGCCAGGAAACTGCATCTGTGGATGGTTGTTTTGATAAAATCTTTATTTTTTACCGAAACTGAGAGGAATGCAACAAGAGAAGGGAAGGGTTGAAAGTAGAATGTGAAACAAACGCCGTTTTCTGTCTTCATTTTATCTCGGTCGATGAGGTTCCGCGATCCGGTTATCATTTCCAGTTTGACTCTAAAATTATAGCGACCGGAAATTAGGATTATCTCCCTTGTCCAAAATGGAAAACGAAACGTGCTCGTGGTCCATTGAAACGGTTTTTGATTTTTTTCTAGCTGCAATAATGTAGCCCTACCCAATTTTTTTTATTCTGACGTTTTCGGGATGAGGCTACAATTCCATAGGATCTCCGTAATGGTGCAAAGTAATTTTATGAATAACCGATAATAAACTCTGCACTGTGTATTAGTCCCAAATGTTGTTTACACTTACAGTTATACCAAAAGGAGTACCAACTTTGTGCTCGGGCATGTCTAATAAAGGTGTTTTTCATTAAATACAATGTACAGCATGCAAAATTCTTCGTCTGCTCCGCCATGCTTGTTATCGCGAAATCTCGTAGGTGGATCTAATGAAAAAGCTAAACATTGACAATCCGCGCGAAAATGTAGAAAGGAAAATCATTGTTGCAGAAAGAATTTACACTCTGCTGTTCGGTTTTTAACTTGATATTAAATTCAAACCTTTTTAATACCGACGAAATAGCTTTCGCCTCCATACTTGTCCATTGATGTAAATACTACTTTATATGACATATGCAAATGACTTGACAATCGGAAGTTGAAACTTCAGTACATCAAACATGGCGCACAAATATGAATCTCGAAATTGTTGAAAACGGTAGAATAGAGCCTCACAAATCTTAAGTTGCAGGTTGTAAATTTATATATTGACTAAGAAATATAGAATATCATTTTATTTACGTAAAGAGACACATTTTCTTGTTTTTTAATACTCAAAATACTAGTCAATTTTAAAACTTTTAATAGTTGTTTTTGAACATTTACAATACTAGACTTTTTATGAACAGGGAGACTTATAAAATTAATTTAGTTCATCATGTTTAAAGGGACTGATTCACGATTTCCCCCAAAATTTTCTTTTTCACTGTTAATGATGAAAATCTTCTGCCTAATGTGTTTAAAAGATTTCATATAAAAATTAGGTTATACATTATCACAGAAGCTTATGTTAGAGAGTTTATTATTTGTTTTGTAAACAAAGATTGCGGTATGTTATTGTTTACGAACTTTTCAAAAGCAATGTATATCGATCTAAGTTTATTATAACTTTCACATTTCAAACATTTTTGGGGTAAAATGTGTCATCTAAAAGTTAAAATTTGTGACTAGGCAAAATTAAGATGCTTTATACTACAAAATCAATATTTCACTTGCTTGTTTGTATACATATAAAGACTCGAGTCTTTGTTTACATAACACAGATTCAAGGCTAAAATATTGCTTTTATTCTTGCATTCAGAAGGTCAAAATTTTGGCTGTCAACATTAAATGAGTTTATATTTTTAATGTTTAACATCAAAAATGAAAAATATTTTTATCAAAATTCGTGAACCAGTCCCTTTAAGAAAGACAGTCTTGATAAAATAAATTGATGGTTCTATGATCAAGCTTCATTGATGGCCAGTTATTTGAATGGTGATGACACCCAAGATACTCTTCTCTTTACTATCATGCTTGGGAACATCTGAAAATAGACCTCTATTCAGGGGTTATAAATAGTCATTCATACATATTGAATTTAAAGAAAAAGTGTATTTCACATTTATTTCACTTCTGTGGGTGGTGCCGCACTATCTAAAATTGCTTCTGTGAGTGGTCCCTCATTACATTTTTATGCTTCTATGGGTGGTTACCCAAATTTTAAAGTGCCTTCCCCGGGTACCTCATATGTTTTAATGGAACAGCCCTAACCTTTTAACAAAGAAATACTTACTCAAATATCTTCGTCAACTGATCTATATCTGATTGTCCACAAAACAGAGGTCTACAAATAAAAAGTTTCCATCAATAGTAATGCAGGCACAATGAAATCTACCTGTTTCTAAAACACTTAGTATGTCGATTGTTACACTATTAAGAAATTGACAGTTTAGCAGGTTTTCTCCCCTGTATAACCCACAAGGAAGACTTTCTATCAGTGCGACACTGGTATTGGCAGACCTTGTTATAAAACCAATGAATTGGGGGAGCCTTTTTTTTTAAATAAAAGAAAGCAGAGGTGAGCAAGCTCACACATCTCACGCTCCAACATTGCGTGACAATGCCTCACAAAATGAATGGTAATGCTATGCATTACTGCAAGAACAGGACAGACGGGCTCGAAATTCAAAGTTCAATAGAGACATAACTGCCAGAAAAGATGATGAATCAGAATTTTCTGGGAATATGCACATCTACACAGTGTATCCTTATTAACTACAAAGTTTCATAAAATTCTGTTGAGCGGTCTCAGAGAAGTTGTGCTGACAAGAATAGGACAGACGGGCTCAAAATTCTAAGTTCAAATGGGATAACTCCCAGAAGAATTATTAAATCAGAATTTTCTGGGAATATGTACCTCTACACAGTGTGTCCTTATAAATTACGGGTCAAAAACATTATACCCTCTGCAACTTCATTGCATGGGGTATAATAAACAATGCTTAACTATGTCTCCATTGAAGCCAAAAGAAATTGCTTATTTCTTGCAAAAAAAAGTTCACTTCATAGCTATTTCATGACATGTTGACATACATGTACATATAATGTAGATATTATAATAATTCTAAGTGACAAATTCCACCTTCTGTTAAAGAGCTCAGCAAATATACATCCGCAGCTCCACAGATCTACGGGCGTGGCGTAGGTGTCCTGGAGAATAACCTCGGGGGCACGGTACCATAAGGTCACGACCTATTGGCAGAAATTTGTAAAATAATTATTTAAAAAACAGAATTATACATATACAAATGGATTGAAAATTCAGTGTCCAGTATGAAATATTAAAAGCAATAAAAAAAAACAACAACAACTAAAGTTAAAATTTTAATGCAAGTACTTTCATTTAATAAAGTACACCACCACGGCACATGATACACTGCCACGGCACATGATACACCGCCATGTCACATGATACACCGCCATGTCACATGATACACCGCCATGTCACATGATACACCGCCACGGCACATGATACACCGCCACGTCACATGATACACCGCCACGGCACATGATACACCGCCATGGCACATGATACACTGCCACGGCACATGATACACCGCCACGGCACATGATACACCACCACGGCACATGATACACCCATCACATGTTTATTCGAAATAAACAGATAAAAAAAGTGTATCTTTGCTTTTAGGTCTGAGGTAAAATCAAGATTATTCCATGTAATGTGTCTATTGCACTCTTGAACTAATCAAATAACTACAGAAATATTCCAAAACATATTTTCATTTTATTACATATATTTAAATCATTTCTTTAACAAAGTATGAATTACTTAGTTTAGGTTGCACAAAGATTATACTCATTAATTAATCTGAACTGTGCAGATGTAATTTAGTTCTAGTAAAATGATCTTTGAATCTCCAGCTGAAGTCTGAAACACCATGGCTTACTCTCAAGGGGGCTAATGGAGTCTTAGTTGGACAGACATGAAACATCATCAGCTTAATAGATTATCGTTCCCATGAGACAATTCCTCTATCTGTTCTGTGATGTGCTTGTGAAGTCTTTGTAAATTTTATAGTACAGTACTGCATATATTTATATCATTAATGTTAGAAACATAATAAGTATTCATATCAATTGTTATGTGGCAACGTGTCCTGATGTAATGATTAAATGCATTACTCTCTTACATATGTAGGGATTACTTCCCTTAAAACATTTTATGATACGACTTACATTGCTAAACAGATGCACAAATTGACAACTTTTATTGATTCTAGGATTCATATCTACATGAACCCCAAAAAGGGTTATGCCATTCATGGCCAAATCATCCTAATCATAGGTCATAGTGACCTTGATTTAGGGCACGACATACCTTCTTCTTATAAGATGCTTTAACTGACCAAGTTAGATGATTCCAGGCCAAATAATTGACCAGTTACGAGTTAGACAGGATTTGGCCATATCATCTTCATCAAAGACCACAGTGACCTAACTGTAAAGTGTGACCTATCCTCTACCCAAGATGCATCAGCTGACTAAGTTTGATGATTCTAGGTTTCATAGTATCTAAGTTATGATCCGGACACGAAGCGGGACAGAAGGACACTATCGCCATACCATAACACATCCTGTCTAAAAATCCTCAGGTGTTACATTTCAAAATTGTTTTGAAATGACCTGATGTCATAAAGGATTTTTGACATTTGGCGTATATATAGTTATATACATAATTAATCAATGACACTAAAACTCACTACAGAAGTCAAGGCCATCTGAAATGCATAGACTCGAGCGAGTCCAAAGTCGGCAAGTTTGAGCTGTCCCTGACTTGTTACAAGGATATTCTGTGGTTTAAGGTCTCGATGTACGATTCGATGAGCATGAAGGAAATCAACCCCATTCAACAACTGTAACATCAGATCCTGAAATAATACAAAAGATTATTAAATTAGCCATCATTTAATTTTTGTTGGATTTTTTCCCATGACAATATCACGAATCCAATAGATTGAAAACAGTTGTTAATTGCATCAACCAACCAAGATGTGTTTATCAAAAACTGATACCCCATATGGCAGCAATGTAATTATGGTAACCAAAGAAAGGCCTTGTCACAAGGAATGCACATAGGAAATATGAAAGCCCTATCATTAACCATTTAAAAATTATGACCAAGGTTAAAGTTCTTAAAAAGTACCAAGGTCAAGGTCATGAGGGGTTTTTTTAATACCTAAGGAAAGGTCTTGACAAAAGGAATACATATGTGAAATATGAAAGCTCAATCGCTAACCATTCAAACTTTATAGCCAAGGTTAAAGTTTTACAAAAGTAGGTCAAACTCCAAGATGAAGGTCACAAGGTCAAATGTTGGTACCAAAAGAAAGGTCTTGTCACAAGGAATACACGTGTGAAAAATGAGACCCCTATCACTAACCATTCAAAGGTTATGGCCAAGGTTAAAATGTTTGTGGACAAACAGATCAAAAACTATATGCCCCAAATCTACGATTACAGAGGCATAAAAACTGATGGTAATGAAATCATTGTATAGTTTGTATACCAACATATGCTATTGTTTACAGTTTGTAATGTTAATGTTAATTAAGAAATAAAAGTTTTTAAAAAAAAATTCATATGAAACCTCAATCGACAAGATATAAGATTCTGCCATATACCACAATTCATTGTAAATACTGAATGTTTCAAAGCCCAAAACTGTAGTGTAGATTTCATATCACATGTCAGTAAATGATAACTACATCACCTACCACCTACAAATCCACATGTTTATTCAATATATCCACTGGTGAAATCAAATCCTCTCATCTATCTACATGTATCATTGAAGTGTATATATACGTTATTATGTAAGCACACACATCTTTATACTCTTGCAAACTTGATGCTGAACAGCAAAATCAGCCTTATTAATTCAGTACTCATGTAATATAAGGAATCTACAGTTTAAAATTTCATTTTTAAAACTTTCATAATTGTAAAATAACATTTAAAAACTAGAGATTGTTTTTAAGAAAAACAAATGTCTCCCCAGCTCACAAATTTGGAAGTGCTCCAAATGAAACCTCCTCCCCTTAATGTACTGCATGGTATGGAGGAGAAAGCATGAGCAGAAACATAGACATTGTGAACTCCGATAAACCACATAGGAGAAGCTTTCACAAACTATTTTACACCCTCCACCCCTCAGATCCACTATAACTTTATGGACAACAATTGGATCCTCCTGTCCCTACAATATGCACATCTGCAAATGGCATTGAAGTATTTTAATATTTTGTTACCCTGTTTTTTTCGTTTGGGATTGTAAAAAGTTTCAAGTCTATCAGAAAAGCCCGATAGGAGAAGCGTTCACATAAGCTATTCAATCAAACATCCTCAAATCTCTTAATAGATGCACTATAACTTTTAGGAAAATAACTGGATACTCCTGCCATATAGGAGAAGTGTTCACAAGATTTTGTGACAGACAGATAGAGAGAAAGACAAAAACAACATGTCTCCCCCTGAAAGAAGGGAGACATAATTCTTTTTGAACACATTTGCATGTGATTATTACAAATGTCAGCATTTATCATTTCTTGGTATAAAACAAACTGGGAAAATGGAAGCAGCATTATTTGCATTTTAAGGAAGGTTTAACTTTGTGCCTTTAAATAACTTGTCCCTTTCTTAAAGCAGTATCATGAAATCTTCTCTTTGCAAGTCATTGACAATTAAACTGAAAATTTTTAGTGTAGCGTTTCATTGCATTACACAGTAGACGATGAAGTTTTATGCAATGATGAAATGCTTTACAGAATATGTAATAACAATCCCCAAAATCCATGAATGAACACCCTGGGAGGCGTGTTTATCGCAATCAACGTGATCAACAGTGTACATTACAGGATTTCCTACACTTTTTCATTGATAGTTTTTTTTTCCACCAATCTCAAATGAAAAACGCACTATTGATAATTCACTGTGAACACACTACATGTACCAATGGCAGCTATTCCGTTAAAGGTTAACATACACCTTAGGACATGTTTTTTACCACAGCACAATAACAATATGTAAAAATGGAAGAAATCACACATTAGGAGCGTTCCTGATTAATGGATTGACACTTCAGACCGTGGTATGAATGGAATTCAAGTCAGCCATGCATCTACAGATACATTATATGTGTGTACAAAATGAAAAAGTAGCACAACGATTTATGAATGAAATCATGCTGCCTTTGCTTGAAATTTTTTTTATATGACAATGATTTACTTGCAATTTAGTTCTTCGTACAAAATGCTTACTCTGTGCAATTGGTTATCATCAACCTCTCACTTCACTTTGATGACATTAATTCTTCAAAGTGAATGAATTCATGCATGAATATGTGATAATTTTTTCCACTTAAGGCTAGTTGTAATATTACTATTTTCTACAACCAGTTGTCAGGTCTGCTAATTCAGCCCCTGTTAAATCGCTGTACATTATTATAAATTATGCATCAGAAAATCAGTCAATAAAAGGCAGAGCAGTCAATATACAAGGCTAGAAGTATGAGCGTTAAAGTTTAATAAACATTTTCCTAGTTCTGCATTAGTAACGTATGTTTCTCGTATGTTGACCTGTCAATCAGCTTATCTCTTCGAGCATTCTAAATACTAACATACTGAAGAATCAATAATACACTAAAGGTGACTCTGACAATTTTCTCCCTAAAAGACCCAATATTTCCAGCACGTTCACTAGATTGGTGTCACTGCCCTGTGGAAAGGGTTTCATTGCTGCAATTCAGAAATAAGGGCCAAGCTGTGTACCTGTGTATGCAAGAACAGAGATAAACATCCCATCCTTCAGCTGTGAAGGAGTTGTAATGAAAAGATAAAGAATTGGCCATTTAAGAACCCCATGTATCTATAAGGAGTTCTAAAAATGTCACTTAATTTAACATCTACAATGAATGTGGACAAAATTCCAAGGAAAATTACATAGCTAGTCTATAATAATAATAATAATAATAATATTTATTTATTCACCAATCAAGGGCCCTCAGGGGGCATATACAAATTAACAATTAAACATTATAGCTACATGATACAATTTACACATGTGTACCATATACACGTTAAGGGTTTCTACATTGACATAGGTATTGAATTCTCATCACAATACTGATTGGAAATGTACTGTACAATAAGTGTGCTATATGGGAAGTAAAGTAAAACAATATTATAAAATGTTGTCACAAACACAGAGGGTACCAAGGGACGGTGCCTGAGCCAAGTCTATCAGACTGGCAGTCTTGTACCCTAAGTGTTTAAGACAGCTTATTTATAGTATACACAAAAATAAATACATGATACCACAATATGTACATATGCATACCATATACAGATGTCTATATAAATGTTCTGAATGATAAACGTTATATCGATTTATCATTTGCCCAGTTGCGCATTTTCACTTCCTTGAATACTTACCCTGATCCTCTCGGGCCCGAGGCCAGGGCTAGGGCACCGTTGAAGGTACGTGGACAGGTCCTGATCGATGAATTCAAACACCAACATTAGACGGATCTCAGTTGGACTTTGTTGAGCATGTCGCACATCCAATAGTCTATAAATCATAAAACATTCCCATTACTACCACAGCTGATACAATAAATAATGTTCTAATTCAATATGAGTATAATTGTACTGTACTTTCAAATTGTGTATTATAATTGATTATGCATGGTCTTAGAGAGACATCAGCAGTGCTTGCAATATAGACCCGGAACAGACTAACACGTGCAACAGCAATGTCAAATATTTCTTACACTAGAGGCTAACAGATATATTAATGTCCCCCATTACATGTCATACAGAATTTCATATACACCCACTCACAAAAACACCCATCTACTGCTATGCATTACTGCAGTTACAGCTATACACTCCCATAAACTGTCATCTACAATCCTCCTCACAAACAAACACACCCACAACAATGTCTCCAGATCTCACACAAAGTGACACATTACTATGACCTTGACTAATGACCTAAAATCAATGGGATTCACATTCACATTGCAGTTCAAACCTTTAACATATTTTCAAAAATGAAATTTATTTCTTATATTTACATTTTACTTTCATTTTTGTCAGAAAAAAGAAGTACTATATTCACCAAGATTCATGCACACACATGCTTTGCATTCATGAGAAATGGCTATCATTACAAATTAGTAAAGATACTGAAGGCAAAAACAGTGGAAACATAAATAAGGGATCAAATCAAAAATTCTCATGGGGATCTGGGTTAGAATAGGTCCTTAGTGCCTCTTACTTGTCATAAGAAGTGACTAAATGGAGCAGTCCTTCCAATGAGACTGCAAAAACCAAGGCCCTGTATCACAGCAGTGTGGCACGATAAAGACTCCTCCCTGTTCAAAGGCTATAACCACCAACCATAGGCCTGAATTTTGCAGCCCTTCACCGGCAATGGTGATGTCTCCATGAGTGAAAAATTCTTGAGTGGGACGTTAAACAATATAAAAACCAAATAACCATCAAATCAAAACAAAATCAAATTGCAGAAAATACAGATATATCAAATATTAGTTCATCCTCTACAAGCACAGCAAAAAACAAGAAGTCCAGAAAACTATGACGGAATGACAGAAATGAGAATGAAGGAATGACGGATGGAAAGAGGTAATACTCCATGCCCCTAACATTTCATGGAGGGGGCATAAAAATAACACAATTCTACAAGATTGACACTAATGCAGAAATTGCACCGGTGTGGTCTACAATACAATTTATAATAAATATGTACTTTTGTGTAAGTGTGCTAATCATGTATGTTATTTGAATGACTGAAAGGGTCCTGATTTGGAATAAAAAATTCTATCTATAGACATTATAGCCCGATCACTGGTAGATTCATTGTCCATTGACATTTACATAGGAACACTAAACAGAAAAGGTGACATTGAAAGATATATACCTTCTAGAGGTCAAGCAGTACACACTTTCTTTGTGTGATAGTTATTTCATGTAAATGTCACACACACTCCATTCCCAACACATCTGTACAAGTTTAACAGCATTATAAAGATACAATACAAATGTATGTTCACAACATCTCTACCAGATTTGCCATTTCTTAATTTTTCTAAAATATGCAAGTTCTGTACTTTAGCAAACATCCAGTCAACAACCCAGGAGAAGAAATTTCACAAAGGTATTTCCCTTACAACCATATATTGAAACCCTCCAGGAATGCAATTAATACACTAAAAATTTAATAAGTTTTTTTTTATGGGTCCTCCACCCTCACTGAGTCAATGGACCAGTCCAATACCATCCTACATATTGTCTGGGTATATCCTCATAATAACAAAGGTGTGTGTGTGTGTGTCTGTGAATGCACATTAATGATCAACCAACATAACTGTATATCTAAGCTCTAATGTCAACAAATCTACCCTACTTATATACATAAAAGCTTGGCATATCTCACATATTTGTTGCATAGATTACCGTGTCTCTGAATGGCTTACAATCGATCAGGTTTTAAATGTCTGCTACCAAGTATTGAACAGACTTCCATTAAAGCATAACTTAGATAGCCCCGTTTTGTAAAACATTCTTGTATGAATTGGTTTATGTGTGGATATATTTAAATTTCAACTGCAGTATTCACTCACAACCTTTAAAATTCAATTCTGATTCACTCAACTTATAAGATCCTAGATCCCACCTCTGGTGTGTACAGGGGTCAGTGTTTGCCCTACTCTTAATTTTGTATTCTTTATAGGAGTTATGAGATTGATCAATGTTCGTTATCTTCACCTTTTCATCCATAATCTTTAAACTTGATTCACTCATATAATTTGTTTAATATCAGGGAGCTTTCTTTTAGTATTACACATATCTAAAGCAACATCTAAAACAACATTACAATTTTTTTGGTATCATATTTGCAAACATTTACCACTTTCTGATTCTAAGATAGGTCATGGACAAATCCTGTGCAAAAGAAAGACTAATCATGTGTTTGAAGATCAACATTGCTAAGTACGACTAATTTAGGAAAACCTTTAAGCTATATTAGCTACTAATTATATACTTGATGTAAAAATGTCAAGTTTCCATAAGTTCTGACGCACTACCGGCTCCTTGATCAAAAAGATCTTTGAAAGATGACAAGAAAGTAATTTGTTAGTTAGTACACAAGAAGGTCATGCTGAAGAGGGGGAAATCTGTCACACACACACAGTTCTTTATCAAATTGTCACTTGTATAATGATTTTATGATTATAATTGCACATCTATTTTCGTAGACAGGCCTGTTGATTAAAACAAAATGTGTTAAGAGCCAAGTTAAGATTCCTTATTACAAAATTCACATTGCCAAGTTAAGATTCCTTATTACAAAATTCACATTGCCGTACAGAAACTTCACGGTATGTGACATCACAATCGAAAAAGTGCGTCACGACAGACAAGTCACGCTGTATTGTGGGGAATATGTCAAAACATTTTAGCAGTAGTTACTACTGCTATGAATTTTCTTAGCTGTCTGCAATATCAAAAGTACTCATTTCCAAACACTAATATAGCAATTTCTCCAGGGTTTGATCTATATGTGCTCCTACAGTAATTCTGATAGTACATATCATTACTAATGGGTACACGCAATAAGAATAACAAAATCAACCATGTGTAAAAAATGAGGACCCTTTTGTTGATATTTTGTGAGAATCCAAGAGAGGAAACAGTCTTTACGAAACCTCACTGGGGAGATATGATTTACTGCTGTTTTACAATTCATCCATGTTTGCTAAAAATTCCCCTATGACAATGTTCGATATTTTCAGCAAAATATCAACTATGCTATACATTTCCCAAGCTCTTTTCAAGTTGATCTGATTACGTTTTATGTATGTAATTAAAGTAAATGTCGATACAATGGCATTTTTCACATGTGCGAAGTCAAATTATCAAAGGGGCTTCAAAATGTCATGTGACTGAAAGGATCATGTGACACTAAAAACAGGGATCCCATTGGAGGCATTTCAAAGTATTTTGCACTTTGTCTTACTAATTAATATCCTTGGGTTTCCCACAATGCATTATCTATATATTGGCATATTTTGGTGACATAACAGACACATGGTAGTAGTGTTAGATACATGTCCTCCTACTAGCTCTAACTTTAGCTCGATCGGTAGAGCACTGGACTGTCATACCAGAGGTCCCAGGTTCGATTCTCAGCAGAGGCATAAACCAGTATCTGTTACAATTACTCTATTTACAGTATTTAGGAAATTTTACTGTGTTTATGAAGCATGAATGCCCCTGGTGATAACACAGCTCTAGGTTTTTGATTACACAAGCCATTGAAAAGGCCTGCATGGTCACAAACATCACAACCCTCTCACTCTTAGTTTCTATTAAGTGGGTCAAAGGTCAATGCCAAGGGCAAAAGATTGCTAAACATTAAGCACTGTTGGATAGGCCTTGTTAAAGGGATTATTGGACCCATCTCACAGTTCACAAATTATAAGCCATGTTCAAGTTTACAATAAATCACTGTCTAGGTCAGAAAGCACTCTCCCTTAAAGGTCACAGTAACTCCCTGTCTTAAAGGTCACAGTAACTCCCTGTCTTAAAGGTCACAGTAACTCTCCCTGTCTTAAAGGTCACAGTAACTCTTCCTGTCTTAAAGATCACAGTGACTCTTCCTGTCTTAAAGGTCACAGTAACTCTTCCTGTCTTAAAGGTCACAGTGACTCTTCCTGTCTTAAAGGTCACAGTAACTCTTCCTGTCTTAAAGATCACAGTGACTCTTCCTGTCTTAAAGGTCACAGTGATTCTTCCTGTCTTAAAGGTCACAGTAACTCTTCCTGTCTTAAAGGTCACAATAACTCTTCCTGTCTTAAAGGTTACAGTAGCTCTCCCTGTCTTAAAGGTCACAGTCACTCTTCTTGTCTTAAAGGTCAGAGTAACTCTTCCTGTCTTAAAGGTCACAGTAACTCTTCCTGTCTTAAAGGTCACAGTAACTCTTTCTGTCTTAAAGGTCACAGTAACTCTTCCTGTCTTAAAGGTCACAGTAACTCTTCCTGTCTTAAAGGTTACAGTAATTCTTCCTGTCTTAAAGGTCACATTAACTCTTCCTGTTTTAAAGGTCACAGTAACTCCCTGTCTTAAAGGTCACAGTCACTCTTCCTGTCTCAAAGGTCACAGTAACTCTCCCTGTTTTAAAGGTCACAGTAACTCCCTGTCTTAAAGGTCACAGTCACTCTTCCTGTCTCAAAGGTCACAGTAACTCCCTGTCCTAAAGGTCACAGTCACTCTTCCTGTCTCAAAGGTCACAGTAACTCTTCCTGTCTTAAAGGTCACAGTGACTCTTCCTGTCTTAAAGGTCACAGTGACTCTTCCTGTCTTAAAGGTCACAGTAACTCTTCCTGTCTTAAAGGTCACAGTGACTCTTCCTGTCTTAAAGGTCACAGTAACTCTTCCTGTCTTAAAGATCACAGTGACTCTTCCTGTCTTAAAGGTCACAGTGATTCTTCCTGTCTTAAAGGTCACAGTAACTCTCCCTGTCTTAAAGGTCACAGTAACTCTTCCTGTCTTAAAGGTCACAGTAACTCTCCCTGTTTTAAAGGTCACAGTAACTCTTCTTGTCTTAAAGGTCACAGTCACTCTCCCTGTCTTAAAGGTTACAGTAACTCTTCCTGTCTTAAAGGTCACAGTAACTCTTCCTGTCTTAAAGGTCACAGTAACTCCCTGTCTTAAAGGTCACAGTAACTCTTCCTGTCTTAAAGGTCACAATAACTCTTCCTGTCTTAAAGGTCACAGTAACTTCCTGTCTTAAAGGTCAGAGTAACTCTTCCTGTCTTAAAGATCACAGTGACTCTTCCTGTCTTAAAGGTCACAGTAACTCTTCCTGTCTTAAAGGTCACAATAACTCTTCCTGTCTTAAAGGTCACAGTGATTCTTCCTGTCTTAAAGGTCACAGTAACTCTCCCTGTCTTAAAGGTCACAGTAACTCTTCCTGTCTTAAAGGTCACAGTAACTCTTCCTGTCTTAAAGGTCACAGGAATATGCACCATCAAACATGGAGACAATTAGAAAATCTTCAATTTAAAATTCTGTCAACGATATGAATCTTCAATTCCAGGGGCTAAAAAAATAATAAGGTTTAGAAATAGATTCACATAGCTAGGGGTTCTGGTGTTAAAATTCTGTCAACAATGTGACAGTTTCCTTTAAGACAGGAATATATAAATGCTATCAACCAAAATCATTTTTTCTTACAATCTACATGTTAGAATTTTCTTCCCTTTAAAAAAATACCATCCACCATTGATATATGTAATTTTTCTCTCCATCAGGGAAAAAGTTAGTTAGGAATCTCTGACTCAACAGAATTCCTTCCAGATGATGGGGCTTTCCTTATCTAGTGGATTCAGGCTTTTGTAATCATTGACACTTACATATGCACACCTCACTTTAGCACTTATACAGTCGAAACAATGATACTGTAGTACACATATATAGTCTGTACAAGTTATTAAGGAGATCTCCCATCATACAACATCCTGTCTTCTGCTGCATGAGTTTCAGTCATTATGAACTTGTAAATTACCTGGAAACTAACATATCAGTAATTACAAGTTGTATATTTTTCTAACAGGCAGACAGACACAATGCATTAGTTAAGACAAGAAGAAAAAAACTACTCATGTAATTTGTTAAAACGAACAACAGTCTGCACCTAAGTTATATTTTCTGTGATGTAATGTCTATACCTGATAACTGGCATTTGTAACTGGGCTAATGGTTGGTATGAAGGACAAATGATGACACATCATTTTGTGGAACAGCTATATGTACATATATATCACTGAGCCCTTTGTTCATTTTCACACAAATATAGACTTAAAATTCAATTCATACAGGGTCGAGCTAATCGATACTGATGCAGCATTATTTCTGCAGACAAGCCTAGATTAATGCTATCAGAATCCTCATCTTCGAAATTACTAGGACAAGGCATTAATGATGTTCTGATAATAGAATCCACACAGGCAACTTTTAGCTATGTATACCTACTTCAAGTTGATGAAATCAACTGATGAACACTGCAAAGCTTCAATACGTATAATGATTATATAGCATTTGTATTTGTGTATGTAATTCTGTTCCACGTATTCAAGTGGAAGCTGCACTTTCGGTGCACTTTTTATTATTACTTAATCAGCGAGGGTACCTGACAATGTTTGGGTGTTCGTAATTCTCCAACTGCTTGAGGAGAGAGATTTCTCTAATGGCACTCATTGGCATGCCTTCTTCGGTGTTCTGTATTTTAATATGTTTAATGGCCACCCAGTTGCCTTCGTTGCGGGGGTCCTTGGCCTTGAAAACGGTCCCATACGCTCCATTGCCGATGATGTCGATTTCCTCGTAGTTGTGGTCATATTTTTCTTTGTGTGATGTCATGATTTGCATCTACACCTGCACATAACGAAATTCCACCACTTGTTGTGGGCCGATTGAAATGCTAGCTTTTTTCACATAGTGTCAAGTCTGTTTAGTGGAAAAAAAGATAATTATTATGTAATGCACACAGATATGTTATCATAAAAATTCAAGAAACCTGCAGTGGGATGAGAGGAATTTTTATCTGTCTGTCCACCAAAAACCAGTTTTATTAAAAGGATTTTATGCATTGATTATGTACGATTTTTTTTTGTATATGATTTGGATATAAGTATTTTCTTTCAATCCATTTCAGACAGAATGGTGACTGTGAATAAATGTAGATCTAACACTAAATGCATTTCTTTTCCACTGTCCGCATATAAATCATAAGTTTAATATGAAGTGATTGATCATAATTTGAAACACTTCTCTTCATTTAATACTGTAATCAGAGGTACACAGGTGCACCAATTCCAATAAATCAAGTCAAACTTGTCAACATTAAACATAATTCCTTTTATTCTGGCATCGTATTGCTAATCATTGGTGGATAATATTATTTATATCCAATATATAAAAAATTGTATAGAGAGTGTGATGCCCTATATTGAAATAAGCTGATCAAAGAAATTATACATTTATATTCACAAAATTACATGTGTATCTGTAAGTATACCGTCAGAAAAAAATTCAGGGGTGGGGAGAGGATCTAATTTCAGAGAGGAAAACGGTGTGCGTATAGGGCTCAATACTGGTTATATCATTTAATTAAACCACATGTGTAATCTGGGATTTCCTCCTCCCACTGATCCAGGTCAACTCCTACACTTTTGGCAGGCATTTCTTCACCCTGCAGTTAGGGCTGATTCAAAACATTTGGTAATACACGTTGCATCACTGTTTACATAAAACAAAGGAAATCAACAATATTGTTTAGTACTCCTTACTGTAAAATATGATACGCAAAATTCAATTGTTGTGTTTTTTTGTTTTTGTTGTTGTTTTTTTTATCAACTTATGAAAAACTGATCAATGAGTAAATATGATATTTGGTGGCTAAAAAGAAAATGTAATAAAATCTTGACAAATCCGTGTTATTTTGATTTAGTTTATATATCAAGTTGAAATGCAATATCCGTTCAACGTAATTTTTTTAATCATAATATTATCACACGAGTAGAAACTCGATACGAATCCTTCTCTGTATGTATATAACACACATCTCTGACCAGAATAATTTGTACTTCCTGACAAAAATCATAATTCTAAAATTACCTCACATATCAAATATCATCAATGTTCGCAAAAATTTATTTTCTGAACTTAATCTACTCTAGAACAAAACATTTAAATTTGTTGCATTTCAGTATTTTTGAAGACTGGGTTTTGCATATTCAATATAGATAATGAATATAATTATGTTCAAATCACACATAAACATGCTGTTTTCATATCTCTATTATGTTTCTCCATTCAAACATAAAAACTTCTATGAGTAGCAATTCAGGTTTTAACAAATATTAATTTGATAAAGAGATTACAAAATAATAGTAATAAAATAATAATTTCTAAAAATCAAAGAAATGTAAAAGAGAAATTGTCCTTATTATCTAATTACTTTATTTTTTCAAAAATTAGTCTTCAATATTCCACTTTTCCTTTTACATTATATTTCACATCTACGGCACGTGTTCCATACCTTGTTTTACGTATATAACACCTTGCTCAAGAAATCCGCGGAGACGATTCTTTTGAATTCAAATAGATTGTCATCCACAAATTTATAACATTAAACTCTTACCTTTTGAGAAATAATGGACATTTAAATATCTTGATGAAAACAAAAGTTATTTCAGACACAAAGAGATGACATTACATTCTGTGTATACATGTGAATGAATGAATGGAGGTTCCTTCGGATGGCATCAGTATTTGCCCTTTGTTTGTTAAACGTGTTCATTGACAACTAATAATCACACACATTTTCTTGCAAGAAATCGACATCAAAAACAAAAAATCAAAGTGAGCATTACTTCTTTAGAGCGATATCTAACTAATGCCTTCCTTACTTACTTTGTCAAACTTCCATTTGATTTTTCCCGAATTTTTCTTTATTTTGCTATGTTACTCCAGGGTAAAACTATGAAATATTCCGCGTATCGAACAGCTGAAAGTCGTAGAAATGGCGAAATTTGATTGGTGGACGAAGAATAAAATGCATTCCTTTGTTAGTTTAAAGGTCATGCTTGTATTCGGACGAGTTCATTTTGAGAGTAGGGTTATCTTGAAAATAAATTTGAATGAAAAGATTTTATAATTCAATTAAGTAAACGATATTTATAAACGAAAGGTTGGTTGATTACAACAACTGGATAAAAATTACCTCCCCTTGTTCAATGTGGGTGTGGGTGTCGCATATATTTGACCGACATCGGTATACAGTGGTCCATAAAAATATCTGGTCAATTTGCATTTTATTTCTTTTCTAAGTCTACATGCCAAAACAGGACAGCGATTAGGCTTTTAAATAATAGTATATGAAGAATTTATGGGAGAAAATGCAACGGACCAGACCGGGATTCAACCAGAATCCCTAGCTAGTCAGTCGCTCTACCAACTGCATGAGCTATCTGGCTACCAGCAATCGAACCCACCTAATCGCCATATAATCTAGATCGACTACTTGAATTAGGGGGCAGTTTTTATTTTCGATTTTTATGATCCATGCACTAGATTTAGAACTGACGGGGGGGGGGGGGGGGATCATATTAGATTAGTTACACCTTCCTGTGACGTCATAAGATTTTTCGAAATAAATGATTTATTAGATTTATGCCTGATATTACCATAGTTTTCTTGGGGTGGGGGTGGGGGGTCTTTTCCAATGGTTATCGTAAATAAATCTTGTTAAACCATAAAATATTCCAAAAGTCTAAGTTATATATAAATAATCAATAATATGTTTCAAAATATTGAATCCAAGGGCAATAACTCTGTTTTCGTTGAAGCCTTTATCAAATTTATTATGCGATAGATTTTCTAGCTTTTACAGAAATTTTTAATAGTTTTGTGAGGAAACAGTTTCATGTAATTCTTTTATATCGTTTAAACCAGTTTTTTGTAAAAGTTTGATAATGCTATTGAAGGAATATTGCAATTTTCTGACGTTGATATATACATAAATGATTTTTGTACATGTATGTCTCGCAACTTCAAAAGTGTAATAACCTATATATTTTACTTGATAATTTCTTATTTTTTAACTCTAATAAATTAAAATAAATACATATTTCAAACTTTCATCAGATAATATTGCAAATATGGAGTTACTTTAATCTGTATTTAACTCCAATATTGCAATCAATCTAAATTGTATTGTAAACAAAACTTTGTTAAATGTCAAATAAATGCATGTATGCTATGCATGTGTGTCTCTTGTATATGTCTTAAATCATAACTGTTCTTTGTATATTTGTCCCTTGTGGGTTCATAATTGGTCAATAAATCATAAAGCCAAGGCCGTAAATTACATGGAGGCGGAGGAGGCAGCTGCCTCCTCCAACTTTTGAGCCAAAAAAAATTAAAATTTAAAGTTCATTAGAATTTATGTTGTTTCCAATAACTAAGAACATGATACCTCCCTTAAAAAGCATTCCAAATCTTTCTTTTAGAATGAGTTAGTCAAGTAACATCTTAGAAGGCCCTAGAATCAAGGATTTTGCACGAAACGTGTTCAGTGTGCACAAAATGTGCTCAGCGTCTGGGGGCCGCCTAATTTCCTGCCTCCTCCAAATTGAAGGTTAATTTACGGCCCTGAAAGCATATCATATCATAACACCCCATCCCAACCCCCGGATTTATCCCTTCCTCTTTTACTGCTTCTGGGTGGGGTGTCCAGACGCGGTGGTTCGGTTCAAGTCTGATGTATATAGTTCTCCATGTTTGTGCAGAATGATTTAAGAAATATAGGGAAACTCTGTCAGATAAATTCTGATTCTGTGACTGGAGCAGATTTTGTGACTAGGTTCTGTTACTTTTTGACGAATGATACAGTGGCAGATCTAACTGGTATACAAAAAAAAAAAAGATAAAAGAAAACGTGAAACTTTTCGGGGGGGGGGGGGGGGGTTACAACAACCTTAGTCGTGTCGGGTCTACACCTCAGACCCTTTTTTAAATATGATAAATTTACAATCTAGAGGGGGGGAGGGGGGAGGGGGGGGGGGTTAGTGCATACTCGTCAAACAGTGATTGTATAGCTGACATGATATGCGCAAGTTTAGGTTCAGCCATGTTAAATACCCCCTTTTCATATTCGACCCATGCATGGATTTTCAGTATTTAAAAGTAAGTTTGATTTTACCTTTCAGTTTATTAACATCTTTAATTAAGGTCGAATTGAACTGCCTTCTCTGGTGATGTGTTTCTTAGAGCTCTATCTTCATCTTCAATGGTTATGAAATGTTCCACGCAAAAACGGGATGTAGGGGCGGATCCATGAATTTCTACTATTATTTCTGACAAAAAGGGGGGAGGGTTCCAACCCCAAGAACCCCTTCTGGATCCGCCACTGGGGTGGAATGCCCGTAACCACTGCACTGTAACCCGAGATCTGAGAGAAAGTGTTGAGGAGTTACTGGTCCTTGTTCTTATCTAATGCTCCTTTTTTTGTGAGAGAGAAAGTGTTGAAGAGTTAGGGGTCCTTAATTAATTGTTCTTGTCAAACCATTTATACTGCATTTTGTGAAATGAAATTATATGTTATTCATCTCTTGCTGGAGTCGCAGCAGTTATGATACATATACTAGCTGGCTTTATCAAACCAAAATGCTGCTGTTTAGAACATTTCTAGGTAGATGTCGCAGCTTTCGTACTACAGTAATTAGCTAGACTTGAGAAATTTCGAGACGTGTTTCACAAGCTGCAATCCATGCCGGGATAATAGATCGATCTATACTCGGAAAAGTTAATAAATGGTATCCTTCTTAACCACTATAATTAGATATATAGAGCACGTACTTAAGCTGGATTAAATAGAGAAGCTATTGGTCCGGTGTATTAAGATACAAAAAATCTTTACATTTCCAGTGTAAAAAGAGAGAGAGAGAGAGAGAGAGAGAGAGAGAGAGAGAGAGAGAGAGAGAGAGAGATTAAATCTAGTATAGTATAGTAGTGTAGACTGACCCCCTCCCCATCCCTACCCAAATTTAGCCGGAGTAAAGATTCAACTTATAGTCTGTATGCTAAACGTAATCAACTTAATGTGTCTCGTCTTTCTAAATCTTCAGCGCAGTTTCAATTCCATTCTTCATTGGCACTAAAGCATGATACTGTATACAGGGAAATATTCACCCCCATTTTATTTTCGTCCCTTTCGCCCTTCCTGTCACTGGGCGAATTTAAGAGTGGGCGAAACTGTTTTCTCTCATATCTCTCTTTAAACACAACTATGTCTGGGCGAATTTAAAACAGGGCAAAACAGTCTGCAAGTGTAGAAAGGCGAAAATAACACGGGGCGAAAATAACCCTTTATACAGTGTATATGTACATGTGTTGTTAGCCATACTCCTGAATGTTTAGCAATCTTATATATATATATATATATATATATATATATATATATATATATATATAATATAAATGAAGTTTCATTATGTAACCCAAGTATTTCTTACATATAAAGAATCTTTCAATTGATCAATAAACTGATATCTTTTGCCCACAATATACATGTATAGAGAGCAAATTAATCTGGTAAAACGAAATAATGCTTTAATTCTCAATATGATATTTTGTACAATGAAAACAGAATTTACTTTCTCATAGAATCTTTGGTTTCTCTATAGTTTAATATATTGCAAGTTTACACTGTTAGTCTGTATAATATTATGGCTTTATCTTTAATTTTACGTGTATGGATCGAATAATCTCGGGAGACTTACTCCTCCTAGACACCTGATCCCACCTCTGGCGTGTCCAGGGGTCCGTGTTTGTCTGATCCCACCTCTGGCGTGTCCAGGGGTCCGTGTTTGTCTGATCCCACCTCTGGCGTGTCCAGGGGTCCGTGTTTGTCTGATCCCACCTCTGGCGTGTCCAGGGGTCCGTGTTTGTCCTTCACTTGATTTTGTATTCCTCATTAATTTATAGGACTATGTTTAGATGTGGCGTTTCACCACTTAGAATTGAAACCGGTAGATACAAACGTGAGCCGATTAAGGACAGGATATGTATGTTATCTGACCAAAATGAAATAGAAACGGAGAGACACTTTTTACTACACTGCTCGTTATATAATAGGATAAGAAAGGATTTCTTCAGCAAAATATAATTACCTGATTCAACAGTTTAACTTTAGATTATTCTTTATTTGTAAACGTAATTACCAATTATCCAAGACTGACAGCAAATTTTCTATCCAATTCCTTTAAATCAGACAGCAAAAATTAATGAAAAAATTATCATGTCATATCTCACTAGCATGTATATTGTAAGACATTGATTCAAAGTGACATATAGGTCCGCTTGGGCCGGTTGCTATTTCATTTAAATAGGCTACAGATATGGAAATGTTGTTAATCAACGGATGTATACATGTCACTCCAATAAATTACTTACCGTATAGAATTTTTTTTATTGATTACTGTTCGTTATTTTTATTTTTTGAAGGAAATTTCCAGAGAGAGAGAGAGAGAGAGAGAGAGAGAGAGAGAGAGAGAGAGAGAGAGAGAGAGAGAGAGAGAGAGAGAATACATGCAGGTGTTGAACATTATGCGACATCAAAACATTTGATCCGCCACCTGATGAGTAAAACCCAGGAGTACCTGACTCAATTGTGACGTCATTGAAATTTTTAGCTATTTATAAATACGGAACCATGTGACCAAACAGTCTATTTACCAAGATGGCGACGTTTCTTGCAGTTCCTTTGAAGCAAACTCAGGAAGTTGAACTAACAAAACCATTGAGAAGTTTCATCCAAAACACATTCAGTCAAGCAGAACCAGACGATTACAACCATGCCCTCAATGAATTCAGCAAGCTGAGAAATTTAATGATCGCCAAATCTGTTGACAAACACGAATCAGCGTTAGAAGTCCTCTACCGGTTTGTGTTTTACTGTGTTATAGTGTATATAGTTTCTCCTTTCTATTCTGTATTTAAAAAAAGGAAGTGAAAGATTATAATAATACTGTGTATAGTGATATTTATTTGTTCAATGGTAAGGCAATAATATACAAAGTGGACCAACATGTACTCTTTCGCAATTGCTGAGTCATACTTTCATGACTGCCTGAAGCAGAATCCCTTGATTTCAAAGTCCTAAGGATACTAAAAAGTAACATGATAAATGTAAACCACTAGATGGATTAAGAACAACTTGTAAATGTTCAAAATTCTTCTATGTTTGTTTGTTAATTTATCAGTTATACATTTCATTGTTTTCAACTGACTTAGAACATTCCTATTCCCATTGCTACAAAGCAGTAACTATTCCCAATCAAAGAATATGTGACTAAAGTTTCCCTGATCAGTATGCAGTTTGCTGGTAATATGGTACTTAACTATTGAATGAAAAATTTCCTATACTACTACTAGCATGACAAGTTTAATAAAAGTAGGGTTTTCACACGCATGATGAATCTGATGATTTATTGAAGACAACATAACAAAATGAGATTAAATGGTGTTTAACACTCTATTTTGAAACATCAGTCTGTCCCACTTCAACACTTGCTGAGGCGATTGAGTTTCTGAGGCTAATGTAAGTTTAGTCCTATAAATTGACCTCAGTTTGTGGATTGAGGTGATCATGATAGTCTAAATATATAATCTTTCTTAAAGTATATGAATAGTATTATTTTTGTCTGAATAAAAGCTTCTAATTGTAGTTTATGGACTGAATATGGGGAAATACTGTCTTAGGTCATTGTGCAGTATATGAGACCTTGTAAACTTGCTTCGCTTCAGTGCAATGACCAAGAGCAAGCATATTTCCTTTTTTTTTTTCTCTTCCAAATTTTATGCTCTGGCACATTTTTATTCAATGCGAAAATGAAGTATTTCCAGTCTGAATAAAGTTTAGGTACATATGTAAATAGTATGGACTTGAAACAGGATATCACTGTACTGCACAATTCCAACATGTCAAGGATGTCATCATATTTATTGTTTGAATTTATTAATGTTCTAATGAGAGAAAGCATACCTAAGGGTAATTTCATATAATGCCCCCAAAGTCAAAGGTTTGGGAGGAGGATATATATGGTAGTCTGTCCTGTTTTTCCCTATGCCTCTGTCTCTTTTTGTCTGCAACTTGAACCTCCATCATACCAGTAATGTCTTAACTACAAAATAGAGACTTCTTATTCTGTTAACTATAAGGTCAAGGTCAAAGCTATGTGATTTATGAATAACGGTCAAACATGGAGGCCTCAGTTTTCTTAGCTGAATGTGGCCATGCTCAGCAGGTAGTGTTTAAGAATATATCTAGTTTATTAACAAAGAGTTTTTATTTTTATGTGTAAACAGGTATTATGACCAGCTGTGTACAATAGAAAACAAACTGCCAATTGCAGAAAATCAGGTAGGTGCAGAATTATTTTATGTAACAAAAATTACACAGAGCTCAATACAGTAGTCGTACCAGGGGGCCATGTTTCCATATGTCTATATTAACAAAACTGAAATATTTTTGGATCTTTACAAAAAAGTGGCCTCTTTTTTTTAACAGTAGCTATATTATTTCATGGCAAGCAAGTAAGATTTAGGAAGCCACATAGGCACGTACAAGCCACATAGGCATGTACAAATATTATAATTGATTAGTTTTGCACTGCAATTTGAAATGGGTATAATGTTTACAAGGCATCTGCCACCTCTAAACACTGTTATGCACATGTGTACCTATTGTAATAAGATAATATGTGATATGAAATTCTATAAGTTACTTGATCATGATGACATGGTTTGGTTTTCTTTTTTTTCAGATAAGAGTGAACTTTAAGTGGAGAAATGCCTTTGACAAAGAATCATTATTTGGTGGAAAGCAGATTTTGGGTTGGTAGTTAAAAATCTCATTGAGGAGTTCACTACAGCTGGAACCATGTGTAGCATTATACATTGTGTACTGATTATATTTTAGTGATATTCAACACAATTAGGCTGATTAGTGTTATGTCATTGTTTGCTTTTGTTATGATAAGAGTCAATCAATTCACTACCTGGTTGATTATGCATGTGTGCACTCTCAAAGGACGGCGTTTGTTTGATTTTCTCAGGTATTGCTTCCGGTGCTTATGAGAAAGTGTGCATGCTGTTTAACATAGCTGCCCTCCAAAGTCAAATAGCTGAAGTCCAGAACCATGAGAGTGATGAGGGACTCAAAACTTCTGCCAAGTACTTTCAGGTGACTGATTAAAAGTTAACGAGTGTGGAGTACTGATACATTTTTCAAATCATGATTTATTTCCCCTATGAGTCTCTGAACAAAAGTCTGCAAACACATCAAACTCAGCAAGAAAATCAAGTCAAATTGTACGAGTATTTTTGCATAAATCATAGATTCATATTACAAAAAAAAACATTGACAGATGGCTGCGGGGATTTATGGTCATCTTAAAGACATCGTTCTCTCACATGTTCAACAAGAACCAACCCCTGATCTGAGTCCAGACACACTCAATGCCCTGTGTTCACTCATGGTGGCCCAGGCCCAGGAAGCCATCTACAGAAAAGCTGCCGCAGGTATTGTAAAGTGACAAATGTGGTTTAGATACTATGGTGAACCCCTTTTCAATTTATCATAATGATTGATTAGATTTGATATCAATGCTCATTCATTGTGACATTAGGCCAAGTAAAATTAATTTAGTAGATTATCATTCCCGCCCGCCCCTCGAAAATTGCCCCGCCCCGATTTTTTTTATTTTTCAAAATTACGATTTCCTGATATTTTGATGTCCGGTCCGGTATCGTAAACGTAATTTGTTTCACTTTGCCTTTTAGAAACCCAAATACACATGTAATTATGATTTATAAAGCCTTTTCTCAATGAGAGAAGGCATTTTCGAGGTCAAGAATACCAGTGTCGGTATTTAGCGCACCGCATGACTGTTTCCTGGTAGGTGAGCTGTCATTAACTGGACGAAGATCAACGAGTATTTTACCCTTTGCAGCCAAAATATCACCCATTGTCCTCCTTTTTATGGGATTTTCCGATAAAACAGTAGAATAATTTGAGATGTCCTATTGTGTACATTTTGGATGGTTTCCGTGATATGTAATAATTTGCTTGTTTTCTTAGAAATTCAACAGAAACCTCTTTCATGGCGAAGCCATAGCTAAACTGAAATATTTTTCGATGAGGTATAAACAACAAGACTTCAGTTCATATTAAGTAATTATCTTGTTTATTAAATATTGGGTACCTTCTGTCCAGGTGTACGCTGGAGATCGATAATGACCAATTTCCCGCATCACTGATCATGTGCACCCATGGCGGTTTATCGAGATAATTAACACTTTGATATAGACTTTTGTAATAAAAATAATGTGGCAAATGGCGATAGTGAATTTGGCGTTTTAACAAGAATTTTAAGTAATAAGAAAAACGTTCTTCGAAAAATGCAGCGTTATAACAAAAATGGCGATGAATTGAGTGGCGATAATTCGAGAATCAACTGTACTTTGAAACTTGAATGACTCTCTCAGGAATGGTATGTTTTTGGTTCAGGTTGTGTGATTATTAGTATGGCCCTCCTTCAAGAAGAGGGTTACATTGCTATGCACCTGTCAGTTGGTTGGTAGGTAAACTATTTTTCAACAAATATCTAAAGAACCCATATTCAAGAAGTCATCAAGTTCTATAGACGTATTGGTCGTGACCAGTAGATGAGCCCTACTGATTTTTAGGTCAAAAGTTCATGGGTTTTCTACTATGCACACACAGTTGTCGGACTAACTAGCTGAAGATCTGTAGCTCTGGGGAAAATTGGGACATGCTGTCCTAATATTTTCCCAGATAGCTACAGATTTGCAGCTAACTCATAGCTAGTGAATTGACTTTAAGGGCAAAGGTTATAGGGGGCTTTCTACCATGAATACCCCACTAGCTGACCAACTGACAACTTTACAGGTTAGTCATCTATCTTCAGTTTTGTCATGACTAGCATACAGCCTTTATGAATTTGTAGGTCAAAAGGTCAAATTTTAAGATTAATGGTTATCTCATTTTGCAAACAAATTATTTGTGGATTTTGCAAATAAAATCTGTTGCAATGGTAGGCTTTGTGAATTTCAACTACTCATACACAAGAAGCAGAGGTTTGCGATGTCTGAGCACTTGTGTTCAGCAACAGATTTATGATTAATGAGATCATTTGAAAAAGTCCAAAGTCAATGGTCAATAATTGACCTAAAATGTTACACTTTTTATAAATGTGAATTTAAGCAGTACATTTAGCAATAGTGTGGGTATGTGTGTTTGAATATTTTTTCCTTTGTACAGATAAGATGAAGGAAGCAATGGTGGCTAAGATTGCTCACCAGTGTTCAGATCTCTACAGTGATGCCATGAAACTGATGCAGCTTGCCTCCCTGAAAGATCTCTGGCCAAAGGTGAATGTTATCGACTTTAAAGATAGTTCTGTGTAGATGTAATTTTTATGTAAAAGTACCAGCAAGAAGAAAATGAAAAAACATTGCTTATCAGAAGCTTTGTTGTTCTGGTAGATTGTATTGATGTTATGAAACATTTCTTCACACTGCTAAAGATAATGTACAAACTAAAGAATAAGTAGTGAGTGAAATTTTTCTGCAATTCATTAGCGTGTTTTTTTGTGTTTTTTTTTTGCTTACCTGAGCTGAAAGCTCAACTGCACTTTTCATGGAAATTTATCCACTGTTTGTCTGTAAACTTTATACATTTTTGACTTCTTTTTAAGAACCGTAGGGATAATTTCAACCAAACTTGGCACAAAGGTGAAGGGGATTCAAGTTTGTTTAAATGAGAAATCACACCCCTTTCCAAGGGGAAATGATAAAGAAATAGTTAAAATGGGATGTTATGTTAAAAAAATTCTCTCAAGAACCACTGAACCAGAAAAGCCATAACTTGCTTAAGAGCTTCAACATGTTGAGGTTTTAAATTTGTTCAAACAAGGGTTAAGGGTTCAATATTTTCAAGGGAATATTAAAGAAAAATCTTTAGAACTTCTCTTCTCAAGAACCACAAGGGTACAATCAATATGGCAAATCAGTATGCAAGAATCCTCATGATTTGTATACACCATGATCTGGACAACACCTCACCCTCATCCAACACTCCAGATTCACAAGAGGGATTTCAGTAGACTGAAGTTGGTTCTTACCGTGCTTCACATGGCCATAATATGGTGTCAGTTAGGATTGAATGCTTTGCTTCGGAAAATGCAACTGTTCAGGTGAGAGAAGTGATCATGGACCTCTTGTTATTAGCTCACCTGAGTCATACATGTAAGCTCAAGTGAGATTGTTGTAAACTTTGCACATTTGTAAGCAGTTTTGTGTAAAATAAATTCAAGTTTGTTCTAATTAAGGACTGTACTGTTTCCAAGGGAAGATAATTTGGGAACAGAGTGTGGTGTGGAATAAAAGAACGATTGAAATATAAAAGCTTTATTTTTCATGCAAGCTTCATTATAAAGTATAGAATCAAGTTTTTTCAAATTATGAATCTGTTGGACCAGGACAGGTCTATAAAAGGGGTTTATATAAGTTTTGAAGAGATATACATTGAAGAATATTTTAGAATCTTTTTTAAAAAGCTGTGTCAGATTGTTTTTTAAGCCATGTGCCACAGGTAGGCCACAATAGAGGTTCAGGACATTGTACATAGGAATACAGTAAAACATGGTTACAGTCAATATGCTTATAATGAATCTTGCTTACAATGAAATAAGTTTTATTCCCTGTAGTTTTTAAACATATTATGAACTCTTGGGATATGACAAATAACATTTATAACAAATCAAAATTGTTCTTTCCCAGCATTTCGTTATAATTGTATTTTACTGTATTTAGAAATTATTAAAAAGAGAAAAAGAATTCTTTTCAACTGGAAGTGTGTTCATGTACTACAGATTCATGACCCCTGATGACAGTGTACAGTAGGAGTTTAAGGAATTATACTCGCTGTCCCAAACTTGTTCATCTATCCATCAGTGAACAAGGTGATTCAGTTGAACATTGTAGCCCTCTTGTATACTTGTAGGATTGGATTCCTTTGGTGGTATGCAAACAAGCTGGATTCCATGGAATGTCAGAGTTTTATCAAAGTTGTGTGGCTCAGCAGAGCAAGTCTTATGGTGAACAAATTGCCCGCTTACAGGTAAGGCGCATGATATACAGGTAAACTTGGCTTGAATGACATTTGAAATTTGGTGGTCCTTTTTACAAAAAATCTTGCCATCAAGATGAATATTTAAAAGCACAGTACAGTGTAATCCCTTTATAATTCTTAGCTCATATATTTCTGAATGAGCTAAACAAGTACAGTTGAACCTCGTTATCACAAACTTGATGGAGCCAAGAAGAAACTTCGAGATATCTGAGTGTTCAATATACTGAGGTTCAAATACATAAAGAAAATGTGGTTGGTACTTCCAACTCCGACATATCCTTGGTATTAGAGATATCAATGTTCGAGGTATCAAAGTTCAACTGTATATACATTGTGATAAAACTTGTATTCAGAGTGGAAATCAGTTGAATATAAGGAAGAGACAATGTTTTTATCTTAATTGTAAGACTGTGAATAAGGCAGTTGTGTTATGTACTTTTTTGCACATCTGTTAAGTTTGTGGTTAGGTAATGAATAAAATTTCATAACAAAATTAAGCACTGTACTGTTGATAGTTAAAACAAAATACAATAGAATAATCCGGGTATGCTGTTTGCTTTTTCTGTGAGAGTGGACTATAATTGGCAAATTACCTTTTACAATGTGACTCTGTGTATTGTGAAGGAATTATTTTTTTTTTGTAGAAAGCCAATGAACTTCTAACAGCTGCCCAAACAAGGGGTGGGGCCATTTTTAGTTTCAAAACAGAACAGGGCCGTATTCAGAGAGAGCTGCAGGCCGCCCAGAAAGACAATGACTTCATCTACCATGATAAAATTCCCGACATAAAGTCTCTTCCTGGAGTTGGAAAGGCTGCCATTGCTAAGCCATCCTCGTTCTCTAACAAAGCAATGAGTGAAAAGTTCACTGGTGGGTATGGGTGGTACACTGGGGTCAATGTACCCAGATTTAGTTTGTTGTAGATGTAGGGTAACACACTCCATATCATTGTTAATCCCTAAAGTAGGTTTTGAGATTAATTTTGACAACTATTAAATTTATTAGTTCACTCAACTGAGTTTTTCTGATCAAAAGTTTTTTGTGATCTGAAATTTATATGCCCGTCATAGATGATGGGTTTTGTAATCAAATAATAGAAAACTCAAACTTAAAAAAATCTAAGTCGTTTCACAGAGGTGCAATATGTACGATTGATATGCATGTATCTTACTGTAGTATAGATTTGAATTTGATCCCCACATGGACCCAGATTTTAAGATCGGAAAAGAGGGATGTGTGACAAGAATTGGTTTTAATATTTATACAGTAACTTAGGTGCATGGGTGTCCTGTGTAATTATAAGTAAAGATGTAGAGTGGTGAGGAAGAAATGAAGATTTAGAACAAGATTAATGGAAATCTTTTCGGTGAATTTCTTAAATGCTGGAAAATCACGATATTCTTTCTTGTTCATGAAATTGATGTTTGCTTGTCATTTGTTGTAGATCTATTTGAAAAGCTTGTTCCATTACCAGTTTATGAGGCATTGACAGCTTTTGAAAATAGGAAAACACAAATAATGAACACAGAGATTGGTAGACTACGGGAACAGACACAACTTATGAACAGGTAAGAAACAGACCAGACCCACAGGCAATGTTTCCTCTCATTGAGAACCAGACCCACAGGCAATGTTTCCTCCCATTGAGAACCAGACCCACAGGCAATGTTTCCTCCCATTGAGAACCAGACCCACAGGCAATGTTTCCTCCCATTGAGAACCAGACCCACAGGCAATATTTCCTCCCATTGAGAGCAAGTGCTTTGATTATGAATTGCCAACAGGTAGATGTATATGCATAAAAAACTACATGTATAAAGGAATAGTGCAATTCTGATTTTCCAATTTTAGTATTTTGGCGTCCCTGAATTTACCAGCAGCGTTGGAAGATTTGTCTGGTAAGAAGGTTCCTCAATCAGTTATAGAAAAAGCCCAACAGGTCAAGGATATTGGTGGGATACAGTTCTTAGATAAAATAATGAATGACTTGCCAGAACTACTGCAAAGGAACAGAGAAATCCTCAATGAGGTAAGTATTTTGTTGTAGGTCTTATTGATTAAGTAGATTCTTTAGGCATGCTACTTGTATATTTGTAGTACGATTACAAAAAAAAAGACGCCTTCAAAATTATATATATTAATAGCAGATTGTTTTTAAATATGAAAGGAACGAATTGGTTCTTTGTGTTAATATGGTGTGTTCTCTAGGGCAGATACGTAGACCATTAGAATATGTAAACCAACTGAACACACAAAACTGGAATTTTATGTTCATTAATTTATGAATTTTTCAAAGAACTTGAAGAGTATACCGTGCATATTTAGTGAGACTTGTGTCATCTTAGTGTTTCCAGATGTATTCTAATCCAATCTTTTCTGGTACGTTATACATGTATATCTGGATTGAACAGGTTTCACTGTGAAATGCTTTTATTTTTCTCAGTCGACTAGAATGATTGAGGACGAGGAGGCTTCAGACAAACAGCTCCGAGAACAGTTCAAGGAGAAATGGTCTCGTACTCCCTCCAGTAAATTAACCCAACCCATGAGAGATGAGAGCATGAAGTACAAACAGATACTGGACACTGCAATCAATGCTGACCGTACTGTGCAGGAAAAGTTCCAAAAACACAAACATGCCATAGAAATGCTGTCCAAATCTCCAGTAAGGAGTTCTGTTATTTTATCTTCATTTCCTGCTCTTGATCAGTGTTACTGACTTTTAATGTGCCCTCTAGTTTTTTGATGTCAGTGCATGAAAGGAAATGGAGAAATATAAGTTCCACAATTGACGAGTTAGTTATCAGTGTTTTAAATTCATTAAAAAATCCATTTTTGAAATGAAAAATGATTTGGAGAAAGCCAGTAATGAATGAGGATTAGTTGTGGAACATGCTTCTCCCCTTACTTTCTGTAGAGTCGGCGTGAAAGAAACACAATCATATATGAGACAACATGTAAAATATATATACTGTGAGGTAACATAGAAATATTTACATCTAGATCATTACAATGGTCTATCTTGCCATAACAGAATTTCCTGGCTTAGATGGGTCATTGCATATGTTTGTACAAAACAAACTGTACAGCATTACGCAGGAATACTCTGCATTTATTTACTTGTACCTTTTTTCCCTTTTCTTCATTGGGGTATTTTGTGGATATTTTGTTATCAGTGTTTCATTTGTGTGCAAACATGTAACTAATTGATTAATGACACCCTTATACTTATGAAAACTTCTTAACATCAAATGTATGGAAGCCTCTGTTTGAATTTTACAGGCAGATATAGAGAAATCACTACCGTCTGGGGGAGGTGCTCAAGCCTCTGAGGGCAGCGGAGCGGTGCAGAGACTCCGAAAACTGATGGAAGAGGTAGAAACTATTAAGGCTGAGAGGGAAGTTATGGAAAACGAACTCAAAGATGCCAAGTTTGACATGAGTAAGTAAAGTATTGACATGAGTAAAGTATTGACATGAGTAAGTAAAGTATTGACATGAGTAAAGTATTGACATGAGTAAAGTATTGACATGAGTAAGTAAAGTATTGACATAAGTAAAGTATTGACATAAGTAAAGTATTGACATGAGTAAAGTATTGACATAAGTAAAGTATTGACATGAGTAAGTAAAGTATTGACATGAGTAAAGTATTGACATGAGTGAGTAAAGTATTGACATGAGTAAGTAAAGTATTGACATAAGTAAAGTATTGACATGAGTAAGTAAAGTATTGACATAAGTAAAGTATTGACATGAGTAAAGTATTGACATGAGTAAGTAAAGTATTGACATAAGTAAGTAAAGTATTGACATGAGTAAGTAAAGTGTTGACATAAGTAAAGTATTGACATAAGTAAGTATAGTATTGACATGATTAAAGTATTGACATGAATGAAGTAAATTATTGACATGAGTAAGTAAAGTATTGACATGAGAAAGTAAATTATTGACATGAGTAAAGTATTGACATGAGAAAGTAAAGGACAAAGTTAACATGATATAGCATTTTTTATATAAGTGCCACTGAGGTGAAAAATAAATTATTTCATCAGATTGATTTTATATTATTTGGGGGTTTAAAGATTTCAGCAAATGATCTGCAGATCAGAAGGATGTGTTCAGTCAGGATACTTTAATCTGGCTGCAGATCTATAGCTCTCTGGGAAAATATTTTCTAGAGATCTGTACCAATATTTTCTCAGAGAGCTACAGATCTACAGCTAACTTTGATCTAGCTCTGAGTTGTATTGCAATGATCATGAAGCTATGAACAGTTTTATTGAGAGAACAAAGAAGAAAGTGAAACATTATAATGCTCAATACCGACTTTAGAGATTGATGTGCTTTAGCCTCCAAAATTCTTTGTTAACTTCAGGTGTTCTCAGAGTTTCCTAATGTTACATTGCCAAACTTCCCTTGTAAATATCATTCTAACAGTGTTGAAATCTACACAGCAGTCGTCAGAAGTTGCTTTTTATAGTTGACTGATGTCGGGAGAAGAAAATATAGTCATTCATTCTAAATGATGTTTATTTTTTGTGCAGCTAGCAAGTTTTTCTCAGCATTGGCAACAGATGGTGCAATTAATGAGGAAATGTTATCTGGAAGTGAATTAGACAGAATTTATGGACCTTTACGACAACAGGTCTCTGACAGTCTACAAAAACAGGACTCTGTAATGTCCCAGGTCCAGGTAAGAACTCTCAGAAAGAAAAGTGAAATGATAAAACTCATACTTGTATGCAATGGTGAGATAAATATACAGCGATGTTCATACATAAATAAGTTTTGGACATGCCACACTTAACCATTCTCAGTAAAATTATATTCAATTAAACAGATTAACAACATGTTTATGTGCAGAAATTTACCGTGTATGATTTGTGTATGATGTGAAGTTGTCTTGATACACACTTTTCCCGTGGGGATCCGGGTTAGAATAGGTCCTCAGTACCCCCTTGCTTGTCGTAAGAGGTGACTAAATGGGGCGGTCCTTCTGATGAGACCGCAAAAAACGAGGTCCAGTGTCACAGCAGGTGTGGCACGATAAAGATCCTTCACTGCTCAATGGCCATAAGCGCCGAGCATAGGCCTAAATTTTGCAGCCCTTCACCAGCAGTGGTGACGTCTCCATATGAGTGAAATATTCTCGAGTGGAACGTAAAACAATATTCAATCAATCAATCAATGATACACACTTTGTAGGAAGCTTTCATTGGAATATGATTTATGTCTGTTTTTGAGATTTTACAGTTGGGATGTATTTTGTGCATGATATGGTTTCTCTATATTGATTCATTGTATACTTTAAAGATTTTATATTTTTGGGATTAAGGTATCCAGGAAATCCACAAAAAATTAGCACTTACAAAATAAATTAATTTTACTGCATCATCAGCAGTTTCTTATAGCATTCTCTATTTTAAAAAAAAAAAATAAAAAATTTCCAGACATCCATCTGTTATGCAAGAAAATATATTTGTTATTTGAAGGAAAGACTTTCTAATTGAAGTCCAGAAATCATAATTATAAATCTGTATTTTCCTTGTAGACGTCCAACATGGAATTTTGCCAAGCAAAAGCTTCAGATCAAAGTGGAGCACAAAGGGAGGCAATGCTGAAAGATCTAGCGGCAGGCTTTGATATGTTTATGGAACTGAAAAGCAATTTAGAAGAGGGAACTAAGGTATATATTGTAAAATTCTAAAAATTATCTCAGGGGGTGGGAGAAAGCAATAAATCAATTTGAATCGTATTAAAGGACAACTTATTAGAAAATGGAGTTAATATATTTGGATGTGTACGGTGTATATTATGGAATATTTACATTTCCAATGTTTTTGGCTTTAATATTGTAATGATAGAATTTCCTCATGAATGTTCTATAAATGTGGGATTCAGATTGTAAATATACATGTAGTACATCTATTTTAACAATTGGAAATTCCAAATGTATGGCATCAAATGAATTATATAGAAAATGAAGCATTTTTCAGGAAGCTTTTTTAAATTTGAAATATTTACTTTCACTGATTCTTTTCTCTTATATATCTTTTGAAATTGACATTGCTTTCATTTGTTGTGATATTGAATACATGTTTGTTACAGACCAGTTAGATACGGTTTTTTAGTACCTAGTATAAGTGTAATCATTAGTAAGTATGGAGTGTCATCAAGGTCTAAGGGTGCATAGGCTGTTCCACTTATATGACATATAAGTCAACCATATGTTATTTAAGCCCCCCCCCCCTCCCCCTCCTTCACTGAAGAGAGGCATTAAGCCCACCCCCACCCCCACCCCCACCCCTTCACTGAAGAGAGGCATATTGCTTTGCACCTGTCAGTCGGTATGTCGGTAGGTAGACCACATGTTGTCCGCTCAATATTTTGAGAACCATTCACTTGATTGTAACGATATTTCATACATGTACATGTATGTGAGTTGGTTACGAGTACAAGAGGATGGACATAGGAAGACACTGTCTGCTCAATATCTTGAGAACCCTTTGCTTGACAAAGATCAAACTTGGTACAATGGTACATCATAAGGAGTCAATGACCCCTATTGATTTTGAGGTCACATAGTCAAAGGTTGAGGGTCAAACTGGACATGGGAATATACTGACTGCTCAATGTCTAGAGAATCCTTTGCTTGACAGACATCAAACTTGGTACGCTGATACATCTTCAGAAGATGACCCCTATTGATTTTGAGGTCACATGGTCAAAGGTCAAACTGGACATAGGAATATACTGATTGCTCAATATCTAGAGAACTCTTTGCTTGACAGACATCAAACTTTGTACGCTGGTACATCTTCAGAAGAAGATGACCCCTATTGATTTTAAGGTCACATGGTCAAAGGTCAAGGGTCAAACTGGACATAAGAATATACTGTCCACTCAATATTTTAAAAACCCTTTGCTTGACAGACATCAAACTTTGTACACTGGTACATCTTGAGGAGAAGATGACCCCTATTGATTTTGAGGTTACGTGGTCTAAGGACAAGGGTCAAACTGGACATAGGAATATCCTGTCTGCTCAATATCTTGAGAACCCTATGCTTGACAGATATCAAACTTGGTACACTGGTACATCTTCAGGAGAAGATGACCTCTATTCATTTTGAGGTCACATGGTCAAAGGTGAAGGGTTAAACTAGACATAGTAATATATTGTCTCCTATATTTTAAGAATCATTTGCTTGATTGACACCAAACTTGGTACACTGGTACAGCATAAGTAGTAGATGACCCTATTAATTTTTAGGTCACATGGTCAATCCACTCTGGACATAGCAAGATATTGTCTGCTCAATATTTTGAAATGGTTTGGCACAACTATCAATCAAATGATGCATGTGTATAACCCTTTTAAATTTTGTACCATGGGGGCATATATGTTTTACAAACATTTCTTGTTTAGTACTTAAATTTAAAAATGCACAAAAATATAAATATAAACAATAAAATGCTTTCTTTGTTGTTTCATCAGGTGATGAAGGTAGCAAGCTTGCATTTTATTGTTTAGATATTGTGAAAAGTAACCTGGATACCTGCATATTGAAAGAAAAGAAATACAGCATCAATGAATACTCTTTCTGAAAACCTGTTGGTAATCTAGATCCACCTAGTCTTTTGGTCAATGAAAACACTATTATATATTTCATGGTTTTCTTTAATATTCATTGATTGATAAAAGATGACAAAGAACCTACATTTAAGTGATATTTGATGACATTTTCCTCTAAATCCAGCTCAAAAGACCCTCTCTAACAATGCTGATATATTGATGAATCATCATCAAAAGAATTTCTATCTAGAATTTCAGAAATCTGTAGACACCGTTTTGTCATTAGATCTTGACCTAGATTCCTTTATTAGCTCTGGAGTATGTGAAATGATGATATGTGATTCATAACACAAATATATGCTTTCTTTTCAGTTCTACAATGATTTGACACCCCTGCTTGTCCGCCTGCAGAACAAAATTTCTGACTTTTGCTTTGCACGGAAGACAGAGAAAGATGAGTTGATGGCTGATCTTCAGAAATCGATTGCCAATCAACCAACTGGACCCACACCTCCTCCTCCCAGCTACCAGAGTCCTCAAGGTAATCTCATGTGTTCCTCTCATGTTTAGCAGATTTCTGGTTTTTTATCTGTTGATTTAGAATTAGTTAGTTTTTCAATTTCAAGAGCTACATTGTAGTTTTCATCACCATGTTAGTTAATTGAGGAGTGGTTTGTAGATGCCAGTAAACCTATGCATGTATAAATGGCCGACCATAATGGACAAGGGCTTTAAAAAAAAATTTTTTTTAAACTGGAATAGATATGAATTTTCTTTTTGACTTCTTTTATGTTGACATTAAGAAAACATCAAGCTTAATTCTTTACTGAGTTGTTTATAAATATAAAAATGTTCTATAAATTAATACAATGTACAAGCTCTTCAGTTCACAACACAATGTTTATCAGTTTTACACTTCATTATCATTTTACAGTTCTGTGTTTATCATTGTTTTACACGTCATTGTCATTTTACATTTTACAGTTCCGTGTTTCTTTTGTTTTACATTTTTTCCTGTGGGTTGTTGTAGCTACCACACAAAGTCGGGCGCCACCTGCTCGCCCGCCACCACCCCAGTTTTCTTCTGCTCCCTCGGGGCCTCCACCCTCGTCCAGTACACCAAGTGGTCCACCAAACACACAGTCAGGGCCCCAGTCTTACACAAGTGCCCCATCAGGGCCTCCTGCTGGAGCTTACTCCTATCAAGGAGGCCCCCCTCCACCACCATATATGTCTGGTAAATATCTTACTGTCCTATAGTTGCATGGGTAAATTCTAAACAGATGATGAATTTATTTGCTATTGAGTTTCAGAAGCAACCATAAATTTGTGCTTTGGTGATGCGTAAAGTGTCCAGCATGTTGTCTAAGCATTGATACATGGTGTATCAAATCAAGCTTAAAACTGATGCATCGGCTGGAACAAAAGATTTAAATTACCCCGCCCACCCCCTTTAGTTGTTAAATGTCCATCACTAAACCAAATGTCAAGGTGTTTGGTTTATCACCAATATAACTAAAAAGATTTTAATGAAATGCATTCATTATTATAGGATCAAAAACCAGCACAACCACTAATACTACTAACACTAGTAGAGAACAAGGTACCAGTATTGAGCTAACAATGTACTAAGTTTATGCTTCTTGATATAGCATTTCCCCTGGATAACATCTATATATTTGTACAGGTGTATATACAGTGCATTTTCCTGCATCGTTCTCTGTGAATCCGCTGTCCTTCATTTATCCTTTTAAATTGCTTATTTGTCTAGCACCAGGCTATCCTTACACTTGTGCCAGCATATTAATAAATCAGCAAATATCAAATGAGCATAGTCCATTCTCTCTGATATTTTTAGTCCTTGAGAAAAACTTTTTAAATGACACACCATTAGCTTTCCTTGACTCCAGAGACTGCTAATTCACAGCTCTCAAATACTGTATTTATATGTATGCCTTATCTTTACAAAGATCAATTTGAATGTTATTCTCCAAGTCCAGGAAACATTCCCTCATATGGTTATGATATCTGATGATCTACGCCCCCCGCCCCCCCCCCCCCCCCCCCCCCCCCAACTTTACTCGTGTGAATTTTTGACCTGGAGGATTTGACCTCAGTAATGTTTCAGTATGTATAAGCAGATACACGGCTGTGTCAATTTCATTACCCTTGATATTAATTGAAGAAATGTAGGACACTTAAAGGTGTGCATTCTAGTATAAAAAGAAAACAATCCATCCAACCAGCTCATGTACACAAACAACAAAATAATTGTGTGAATTTAACCTCAAAACCACATAAAATAGTTCTTCCTTGTAATTCATTGAATAATATTGTATTATAGATAAGAATAGACAATGCCTCTTTGATACCTACTGCTATTTGAAATAGCAGATTTTAATGTTTATTTAAAAGAACAAAATAGGTTCATCAATGATATCAATATTTGAATACTAAAGAAAAAAAAATGTAAAATCAAACTACCTGAATATGGATGTAATTACATTTGTGTATTATATGACAATAATTTTTATGTATTTTAATATAAATCTGTGATTTTTTTTTCAAGACAATCTAATTTATTACATGTTTCTATAAATCTCTTGTATGCTGTATACAGAACTTTTATTATACCCCCCGCAACAAGTTGGGGGGGGGGGTATACTGGAATCGGGTTGTCCGTCTGTCTGTCCGTCCATCCGTCCGTCCGTCTGTAGACGCAATGGTTTCCGGGCTCTAAAGCATTATCCTTTCCACCTACCGTCACCATATCATATATATGGACTACCCATGGGATGAAGATGTTCCCTATCGATTTTGGGGTCAAAAGGTCGAAGGTCAAGCGCACTGGACATCGAAGTAGCAATATGGTTTCCGGGCTCTAAAGCGTTATCCTTTCCACCTACAGTCACCATATCATACATATGGACTACCCATGGGATGAAGATGTTCCCTATCGATTTTGGGGTCAAAAGGTCAAAGGTCACACGCACTTGACATCGAAGTAGCAATATGGTTTCTGGGCTCTAAAGCGTTATCCTTTCCACCTACAGTCACCATATCATACATATGGACTACCCATGGGATGAAGATGTTCCCTATCGATTTTGGGGTCAAAAGGTCAAAGGTCACGCGCACTGGACATCGAAGTAGCAATATGGTTTCCGGGCTCTAAAACGTTATCCTTTCCACCTACAGTCACCATATCATACATATGGACTACCCATGAGATGAAGATGTTCCCTATCGATTTTGGGGTCAAAAGGTCAAAGGTCACGCGCACTGGACATTGAAGTAGCAATATGGTTCGGTTTGTCATGCCATTTGTTTTTTACACTCAGAAAAGAGGTAGTTTATACCTATTACCAACATCCTTTGGGAGATTGGGGTAAGCGGGGGGTATTCTTAGTGAGCATTGCTCACAGTACCTCTTGTTAAATCAATAAACAAGTTTTCAGATAACTAAATTCATTAATTATGTATTAAGGGCACTGATACATGGAAAAGGGAAGATAATGAACAAATAATCAATCTCATAAATCTTGTAAAGAATACAAACTTTAAAGTACTTGTATGTATGTTATAATGAGTGTTTTCTTCTAGAAATAGAAACCAGTAAATACCCATGTAAATTCAAATTTAATACAAACAAGAATTTACTCTGACTAGTAGTGAATTTAAAAACTCCTTCATGTTTCCATGTAAATTTAATTTAATACAGACAAAAATTTACTCTGATTGGTAGTGAATTTAAGAGCTCATTCAGATTTAAATGTAAATTTAAATTTGATGCAGACAAGAATTTACTCTGATTGTTAGTGAATTTAAGAACTCCTTCAGGTTCCTATGTAAATTTAAATTTAATACAGATAAGATTTTACTCTTGATTTGTGGCAAATTTAAAAGCTGATTCAGGTTTTATTTAGATGAACCCCGCTGTAGGAAGTCAGAAACACTCTCTCCACAGCAGGAAGTTTTTACAGGCACTTAAGATCTGAAGACTACTTCATGAACATTATTTTGGTTTTATATGACAGGAACACAAATTGTTTTTGCTGACTTTGTTATATAATTATGTAAATATCATGCATCATTGTACAATGCATGTTCTTCAGCATTGAGAGTATTTTATACACATAATTACTTAACTAAATTACTCTAGAGGAAGTTTGTACATAGAATTCAGATTTCTGTCTACAATGTATCAGAAACTACAGTGTTTAATGTCACTTTTTATTAACCTCATCTGTTGATTCCTCAATTTTAGTTAAAAACTCTGAATTTAGAATTTGAAATAAGATATATAAATGTGTAATTTTTTTCTCAACTTTACCACAATTTAAACACAAGTCACACTGAGGAAATGTTTGGCATTGCTCATACTTCTGCATTATTATAATTTTCAACCTCAGATTTGCAAGAAGCCTCATGGTTGTTATTGTTTGTGTCAAAATCAAAATGACTCATTTGTCCTCTAAAGTGTGCATGTACTGATAATGATTTGAAAGAAATTTGTGGGCAACCAAATGCTATGCAATGAAAAATATATGTATCTGGGACTGATTATGAACATAATTTCATCACTTTTTGAAATTGTCATCAAATGTATCTGCATGTCCATATATGAACAATATTGATTGACAGCTTGCACCTTTTCCTCTTTAGCCAACCAGCCATCAGCTCCGCCCACACAGCCCCCCTCACAAAGCTACGCTGGAGCAGGTAAAACAATCACTCCACTATCCTGCTTTGACACTGACACTGTAGAACATTGATAGGGAGTGAGAAATGTTTGATGGGTAGTATATACTCGCTATCCACATAGGTCAATAACACATAATGATTTTATACAATATTTTCAAGTCGCCCTAGTTTGACTCGGGTGATGTATTGCGATGTGTGCCTGTCCATCTTCATGAAGATTTGAATATTTTCAAGTTTTGTTTAGAAACTTATTTGTCACCAAAATTGGTGAGTAACATTTTTAGGGGTAGGGGGTAAAAATGGTGAATTTTGTGGTCACTGCCTCGTTTTGGTCCAGGGTTAGGACCAAAATGTAAAAAAAAAAAATGATGCTAACTTTAAAGATGAAGAGTATATGGAGAGTTTTACTGAAATTCTGAAGTTCATGACCCCCAGGTCAGGAGTTCAGGTGCCAGATTGTGGTGAATGACATGTAGGTTATACAGAAAAAATGTATTTTGTCTTTGAAAACATCTTTACTACAGAGCACATAGCAGGCAAACTGAGTGCACAGTGATGTTTTTGTTTTGAACATATTTTATTGAATAATCAAATAGATTAAAGACAAGTTCTTTCAGCTTATTGTCTCCTCTCCTGCACAGATATAATAAGTATGGAGTCTCCACTGAAATTATGAAATTGATAACTCTGTGCTTGCAAGTACTCCAGAGCTGGAGTAAATAAGTCATATGGAGAAAACGTATTATGTCTTTCATATTAATGTCTTTACTCCTCAACATGTTTCAGACAAATTGAGTGCATAGTTAACATTAGTGTGGATGCCTCTACCAAAATTGTGAAATTCATGACTCAGGGGTTTATATGCCAGGATGGGGTTAAATATGTCATTTAAAGAGAATCTATTTTTCAAATTCTTCTTTACTCCTGAGCATGTAGCAGACAAATTGAGTGCATATTCATAATGAGCATAATGATCTCTATCAAAATTGTGAACCCTGGGTCAGGTGTCCAAACTCAGTGATGGGTCTTTAAGGTCCGTATGGTGAAAATACATTACATCTTTGAATATCTTCTTTGTCCTGAATGTCTAAGGAACAAACTGGGTACATAGTTAGAAACAATGAATTCTATCCACCTGTACAAAGGTTCAATATGTCCAGAGAATATTTTATAACCCTGAGCCAAGGTCATTTAGTAAAGGTAGTCAAGCTCACCAGTATGAAAGGTTGGGAAAAAAATTCTCTGGGCAATAATACAATGATAACTTTAATGGTCAGTGATAAAAAAAAAAAGGTAGAATTGTTTGTTCCAGTCTTTTACAAGATGTAAGAAACTTAGATTTGACATTGCCCATCAGAGACATGGAATCACAACCTTGCACCAAGGTCATCTGGTCAAAATGAAGGTCAATGATAAAGTTTATAAACAGTTGTGAAGGCAATAACATTAAAATGTTCTTGTTTTTGATATTATTAAGGAGGTATGCTACACCAGAGAAATTTGATGTAGATGAAAAGTGGAGGATATGTACAACAATATTTTGAAGTTGAATTTTTTTTAATCTACTTTATTTTGTCAAAAAATACAGTTTTAGTAGAAGGTAATCTGAAAAAAATTTAAAACCCCTGCTGGACTTGAACCTGCGACCTACAGTTCAGTAGTCGGTATTCTAACCTTCTGAGCTACTCGGCTAGGTATTTAAATGGAAAAGGAAAAGTCTAATATTGCTGATATCGATTTTTTCATCCATGTTTTTAAAGGAAGTCAGCCATTATGACGATGTAGAGTACTACCTTAAAAAAAAGCATGACAACATCCACTTCACACTGTGTTTGAACGAATGCACTTTTACTCATCAACATGCAGTACTTCTAAAAAGTTTTTTGTTGTGTAATACTCAGGTCAAGGTCGATGGGCCTCTTGTAATAGAGGAAGCCCCACAAATATATGGACAAACCAAAGAGGTTGCTCCATGAAAAGTATAATTCAGCCTGTAACTTGGATTGATGAGGACTACCCATTTCTCAGTATTTTCTAAGACCTTATGCTTGTACAAAATGACCAAGTTTGCAATGTTCATGTACCCTTTACGTCCATAATTGAATTCCGTGAATAGACTGAAGCCCTGTCTTTACATTTATATAGAAAAATTTAATCTTGACGTGTGAATGTTAATTAGACCATATAAATTACTTATTTCTCGTTCACTGCATAAAGCCTCTATGTAGGATTAATTGGGAGTTGTTTTCGTTAATGTAAATTGCATCAGTCACAGAGAATTTCGTCAATATTGTAGGTCAACAATCATGGGGGAATGCACCTTACCCCCAGACAGGGGGAGGTTACCAGGGCATGCCGATGCCAGCCATGCCGTCAGGATTCAACCCGTACAATCCTTACACGCAGTATCCCCAGCCACAGGGATATCCCACTCAGGGCTTTCCACAGCAGGGCTATCCACAACAGTATCCCGGCCAGGGCTATCCACAGCAACAGTTTCCACAACAAGGATATCCCGGTAATAATCCACCCTATCCACAGCAAAACCAGTGGAGATAAACAATAGTGCACTCTAGATGGATAGAGAAAACTCTGGTAGAATTAAGCTGAATAATAAGACTAAAGGGAATATCCTTCTTTTTTTTTGTAAATGCAAATGTTTCTGTGCTTCTTCATGTGCTATACTGGCCAATGTGATAATATTTTGAAGTATTTATACAATTTCGTTTCATTTCATGTCAAGAATGTGTGATTTAGATATCTTTGATTCCACATGGATACTGGTAGTAAGCTGTAATTTGATGTGTTAAGTAGTTGACTATTGCTGACTTTTTCATATGCACTGTCAAAGTAATGTATCAGAAGAGTGTGCCTGATTACAAAACCTTTACTTCATAATGTGTAGTCGTGACAACAGTTTTGTCACAGGTGATAAAGTGTAGATAAGTGTAAAAATGAAATGTACAAGTTTTATTGTATGTGTTCACACCGGGATGTCATGGAGTGTATGTACTAATGATGAAACTCGGTGGAACAAAGAAATATTAATGATTTAAGGTGTTGTTCCATAATCTTGTCAAATGTATATTCATACCTTTTGCAGTGCAAACATTTTTTTTGCATACATATTTAATAAAACTAAATATTTACTTTCATCACTGAGGAGTCTTTAATGAAACCTTTACACTTGTGTTATGTGCATTCTTGCTTGGTGTGAAAATTTTTGACATCAAACATTTAAGTGTGTACCTGCTATATACAAGAGCCGTTTAAAAAATATGTAAACAAGGTATATATTCTGGGTGTTAAGGGAGGGAGTTAAAAGCAACAAACATAACAACTAAAGGTTAGTTCTGCTACTCTCCATTAGATATTACCCACAATGCCACACTGGGGGCACAGTCTGCTTTATACATTAGTAATAATAACTTTATTTCGAAAGACATACATCTTATAGTATTATAACAAAATTGAACATGGATAATAATTACAAAGCTGAAAATAAACGGCCAATTCTTACAAAGATAAACGGCCAATTCTTACAAAGACATCTAGCAGACAATAGTATATAGTAAATACAATAGTATAATGATAGTGAAAAAGGAGAATGATGATACAAATGACATATTATGGACTGTTCTTAGTTCAAGAGCTTTACAAATAAATATTCCCAAGTTACAGAGTTCTTGTAACAACATCATTTGAAAACATTTCTGTACTGTTCTTGGTATGTACTTTGATTTGTCTGTTGTGTGACTAATAGATTGAAATTTTTTAAATCTATAACTGCTGGAAAGATAGTGAAACTAAAGCACATTGGATTCAACTGACAATTGCTTGTAATATTCATAGATCATTTTTGAAAAACATTTAGTTTTAAATCGACTCTGCGTTTGCTTGGCGTAATTTTATGTACAGATGGTGTTTTCCCGTGTACAGCATGAAATATTTTCATTTAGCACTGCTTTGTGAATTCATTTTGACATCATTTGACACAAGCCATTTTCATAGCAAAGTGAATGTAAAGGGGAAAAAATATCTTTGGAGCCAATTCATATTTGATGTCAAAATTTGACATGATTAATTACATCATGTAAATTCTGAATTACAAGAAACAATTTTTTTTTCATGCTCAGGAAAAGAAATGATGACATTGTGTACATGTTCTTATAACGGCCCTTGTAATTAATTAAAGTTATTTGATGTTTCTCTGTTTATAGACATTTGGATATGAAAATATCAAAAGAAACATTTTTATCTTGAACACTGAGCTGAGACAGTTTAGCGATATTTTGTATACAGAACCTCACAAAGTTGTAATCTCTGCAAGTTCTGTGTCAGATGATCCACAAAGCATGGATGTGTTACTGTAATCTCTGAAAATTCTGTGTCAGATGATCCACAAAGCATGGATGTGTTACTGTGATGTTGCACAAGATTGATTGTTGTATAATTAAAGAAATTATTAGGTTTCATTTTGCATTGTCTTACAGTGCTCATATTTATTTTCTGATAAATACAGTGAACAATTATTGATTGATGTAGTTTTAAATCAGTGCACATATAGCTCTGCAAGATTTTTCAAAACACTGAGGGTTTGGTGCCAATACTGAATTATTTGGAATTAATACATAGTCAAAATTAAACAAGTATAGAAATTTACATATGCCTGCCATTTGTGCCAGTCAGTCCAATGGGACTGGCCGATTTTTTAAAACTTCAATGTGGAAAACCCACTTTTCTAATCTTGAACATGCATTAGGTACTCCTCTGCAGATCTGATATCAGGGGAACCCGATTACCGGTAGTAAATATAGATATTGCGTACCTGTTACAGTATTGTCTGAGGCATATCAAGTTAAAATCTCATTGTTTTATTTGAATAACACCAATTAAATTTGTTTAATAAATTCTGAAGTGGTAAATTTTGCTGTGGACTGGTTGAAATTATGTCTTATCAGTGCAACTGTGCTGGTGATATATAAAGTTATGTATAGTTTCCAAGTCCTGTTAAATTGCACAATTCTAAAATATTCAGAAAATCTGCATGTTTTAGAGATAAATCCAAGTTCTGATCTTCATACTATACATAAATGTCACTTGTTTGAGGTGATGTTTTAGGGTTTATTATTAGAATTGATGATATCACTCAGGAATTCAGAATCTGAACAATTCAAATTGAATTGGTGATATCACTTATATACATATGTATTGGATTAGGTAATATCATTTAATGAAATGGGTGATGATCTCTTAATGGTAACAAATGCCAACAAACAGTGATCAATCTCATAACTCCTATAAGCAATACAAATAGAAAGTTGGGCAAACACGGACCCCTGGATATACCAGAGGCGGGATCAGGTGCCTAGGAGGAGTAAGCACCCCCTGTCGACCGGTCACACCCGCTGTGAGACCTATATCTTGATCAGGTAAATGGAATCATCCATGATCAAAACTAGTGGGCAAAGAATGGCCTAACAATTGGCATGAAACACGTCAGACAGCATTTGACCCTATGGTAGGTTGTAATGGCAAACTAGATCATTATAATGACCATAGAATTTGCGAAATGCTGACTTCAAACAAGACTTGAAACCCCAGCACCATTAACTTGTTTGTCAGTAGCCTGCCTTGATTTAAAAACTGACCATACACAGAACAAGCTCGTGTATTGAATCAGTTAAGAGATATAAACACCATATGCAGGTGATAATGGAATATTGCTACATAAAATATGGGAAGTTGGTAATGGAGAAGCTGAAATCATCCCGTTTGTCATAAAGTTGAGTTTTTAGTTTGCCGTTAATATCTAAATTTGACTTTGTGAAATCTTATGACACCACAAGAGGTTGGAACTATACTTTAACAGCCATAAAATAAATACATTAATATTTCTCTGTTAAAGGGGCCCCAACTCCATCAAATAATCAACGAACTGGAACAAAACTCAAACTTAATCTGTAACTCATCAATATACACTTGCCTACAAAAAATTTCAATTCAATGTCTCAAGGGTAAAACTATATGCCTGACCACTTTGTGGCTGGGGCATAAAAAATTGGTTCTGCATTTTTTAGATTCCCATTTGCATAGAAAGGACTGTATCTGACCTTAACTTACATGCGAGGGCCAGAAATGGCAATATGGCTTTACTCTGTTCGTTAATTATCTTCACCTTTCATGCCAATTAAGTTTCCCCCACCCTGGAGTCAGAACCTCAACCCCAGCAATTAAATTTACAATTTTAGTAGAGGCCCTACATGACTATATTGATTTCGTTTTTTAGCTCACCTGAGCTGAAAGCTCGTGAGCTTTTCTGATCACCCGTTGTCTGTCGTTTGCCTGTCTGTTCATCTGTAAACTTTTCACACTTTCGACACCTTCTCCAGAACCATTGGTCCAATTACAACCAAACTTGGCAAAAAGCACCCTTGGGTGAATGGCTTTCAAGTTTGTTCAAATGAAGGAAAAGGGGAGATAACCACAAAAATTGGGTGGGGTCATTTAAGAATCTTTTCAACAACCACTGGGCCAGAAGAGCTGAAATCTACATGAAAACTTCCTGACATAGTGCAGAATCAGGTTTGTTAAAACCATGACCCCAGGGGTTGGTTGGGTTCACAATAGGGGATAAAAATTTTACATGCAATTTAGTTTTTAGGGAAAATCTTTAAAAATCTTCTCATGATCCACTGGGCCAGGAAAGTTAAAATTTACATAAAAGCCTCCTGACATAGTGCAGATTCAAGTTTGTTAAAATGATGTATCCCGGGAATAGAATGGAGCCACAATAGAGGGTCAAAAGTTTTACATATAAATAGGTAGGGTAAATCTTTAAAAATCTCTTCTCAAGAACCATTGGGCCAGAGAAGTTTACATTTATATGAAAGCTTTCTTACATAGTACAGATTCAAGTATGTTAACATCACAGACTCTAGAGCTGAGGATAGGGTAGGACCACAATAGGTAATCAAAGCTTTACGTAGGGAATACAATGTATCTTCAAAAATCTCAAGAACCATTGGGCCAGAAAAGTTTACATTTACACGAAAGCTTCCTGACATAGAGCAGATTCAAGTTCGTAAAAATCATTGCCCTTGGGGATAGGTTGGGGCCACAACAGGGATAAAAGTTTTATAAGTGAATATATACATAAGGAAAATCTTTAATGGGCCAAGGTGACTCAGTTGAGCAATGTGGCCCATAGCTAGGTCTCTTCTCTTTAATATGTGCAGTGGTAGAGAATATAAATTATGAAAACTTTGCAATTTTTTACTTGCCAATTAGGCTCCAGGAGTCCTGAAATTAACAACTTGCGTCTCACTTGCCCAATATGCTTCGTGACCAAATTGGTAGTAATCAAGATTTAGTTTAAAATGTTTAATTGCTAACGGATGCAGACCGATATCAATAGGTCACCTGAGCAACTCAGATGACCAAATATCTGTGTACAAGAGAAGAACTGGCAAATTTATATTTTAAAAATATATCGACCTGGACACATTAGAAACATGCAGCTACATTCAGGACACGAATGTAGAATTTACATTCATTTTGCTCTTTGACAATAAAATGCAGAGCATAGTCTGTAACTATGTTATGATTACGAGATTTCTTTCACAGCCACAAGAAATTAGGTCATGGCTATAGCATAAGTAGCTGTTGCTATTAAAGTGTCATTCTTTTTGTATACTCAGTAGAGTTAGTTTATCGTACATCAACCATATTCCTCAACTCGTGAAATAGTAAAATAAATAAAGATTTCGATGTGTTTAAGCTTTTGCAAAAATTGAGCTTTGGAAGTAGTCCAATTTGATCCAAATTCTGACTTCTGAATTTGAAATTAGACTTCAAAATCAGTCAAATATACGCCAGCAAAATTACAACTGTATGTCTAGCAATGTCATTAGTTGACTGTGCAGCATCTCCAATATGCCAACATCTTTTCTTTTTTAAATTTTAATTGGCTCGATCGCAAGCATAGTTGTAGTCCGCTCATTATCTGGAGAACCTTCTACAGACATCAAGCTTGCATACAGCTTGGTTGACCATCATAGTTTGTAGATATCTCTATGCATTTCGAGATTGGTGCAAAGGACACTGGATGAAACTTCAGTGTTGTCCACTCAATGTCATTAGTACCCTTTGTTTAACAACAACCAATTTATACACAGGTCGGTAATGACTAACAGAGGACTCCTATTGATTCTAAGGTTTTTCTGGCCGAGAATCCTTAGTTATATGGTCACAGCGGTTAACCCATACAACTCCCCTACCCCAACTTTGGTTGAACATTTTTAACAACAATGGTCATTTGGGGGGAGGGGGGGTGGGTGCAGAAAAGGTACCATATTGTATTGCAACCCCAACTTCCCTTAATAATCTCTGGAATCTGGATCCACCCCTTGGTCAGGGTTACACTAACGAAAATCATGTCAAATGTTCCCAAGGTAGCATGCAATTAAATGGCAGTAGTGTGATCAATAACTAGAGAACCCTTGAACCAGTGGTCATAAAATTTCATAAGCAGGTTGGCCGTATAGTGAAATTTTTCAAGCATCGCAAGTTCTTTTTTCATGCACAACTGTCAAGCAAACTATTGTCCAACTGATATTGCTGTTGGCTACTAGTACATGGATCTTCAAACTTCTCGGGCACAAAGAATCAGAATGTCAAGAAAATGAAGCCAAGGAGTTTTGTTGGACTTGGTCATTCATGCAGCATTTGTTGTTCTCAACTCAAGTGCCCCGTGTTAAACTAATTCAAAGTTCAGGGTTGATACAAAGGTCATTTAATTAGATTTCCATCATATATCCATAAATATTACATCAGGATAGCAATCTTAAAACATCACAGAAAATAAAATTAAATTCATATTTTTATTAAAACAAATTTTAAACATCATGACATACAAACATTACCAAAATAAATGCCCAGTGTTACTAATGGTACTTTTGAAAAAAGTCTTACACCAGCAACACCACCTTGAATTCTTGCAGCACTTGTACATTTGGAGAGAAAAGAAATCTGGCCCCTTAAAACACATTTTACATTTCCAATGTTTTAAAGAATTTTAGAACATGCATAATCTAAAGCACTGAAAATCAACTCCTATTCTTAATGTCCCGGATCTTTCTTAAGGACTTGGCACTTTTTCACAAACAGCACTAAATCTTTCATACATTTTGCCACTGACAATATATACAAGAGTATTCAAGATCTGCATATATTGTAGAGATATTAATAAATGGTTTACTCACTAAAACCTGGCCAACACAACTCCAACATTTAAACCAGCTGTTGGCAAATCTTTACCATACAAGTACCAATTGTTTAATTAGTTCCTTTCCAGCCAACAACATTGGCAGTAGAGAGTCTGCTTAATGGTTTTTATCTACTGATGGTGGTCAGTTTCATGCAGTTTCCCCCCACGACATTCAACATAAAATAACAGAATATATGGTCAATACTTATGCATCAGTATTGTTGAAAAAGGAAAGACGTTGTGGTACACCATGTTTTCACAAATATTGTGCTTCAATAGAAACCAACAATAAGTATATAATAATATAACAAAAATAACTAAAAAGTAATGAGATCAACTTGATTTTTTTTTTTTACTTTATCTTTTTTATTTCATAAAAAAAAATTCATAAAAAATATATGAATTTAAAAACACTAAATAATGCCATGATTTGATGAACACAATATATGGCACACATATTTGCTGCACACTAAAACCACTCTTTCCCTTCTCAACATATAAACCCTTACATCTTTCAGACAAGTTTTTCTGGTTCGTTAAAATATATTTCTATCTGAAAATCCCTCCCTTCTAGAGGATCAGAATTCATTTAAAAAAGATATTTAATCTCTTCCTGCATTTTTAAACATCAGAAAACACATTGCATAGTATTAGTAAATGTAATTATCGTAAAAATATCAAACCCACCTTGTTTTCTAAAGAAATATAAAGTATACCAGAATATTCCAACCCCTTATATTAAAAAAAAAAAAATCACTAATTTCCAAAAGAAAATATTCAATGATAGACATGCCACACATTGCCTCATTTTTCTCCTGATTTTTTTTTTAAAAATATAAATACAGTATTGGAACTATCAACTGGATTTCTTGGTCATTTTTAAAAGTTCTGTTTTTAAATTTTCATTTTCCTCCTTCAGTTTTCCTTGTTCCGCTTCTAGTTTTCGAACCACGTCCATATCAACGAACTCTTCGCCGCCGCTGCTCAGTGAACCAGAACTATCATCTGCCGTGTTATTATTGCGCTTGCTTCGTCTCTCAAACCGCTTCTGAAGTCGGTCCAGTTTCGTTTCCATTTCTATATAGTCCTTAATTAATTCGTCCTTGCTCATTTTCTGCAGCCTCTCTGCATGCATACTATCGTACGTCTCTGCAAATTCTTTTTCCATGAATTCTTCCTCCTCCGAATACATTTCCTCTGAACTGTCACTCGTGGATCCGCTCCCATCGATCGATTCCCGAGAATTATTTCTGTCAAGCAATCCGTCTCCAATATTTGGATCCGCCTTTCCATGATCTTCCATGAGAAACTGGGTCGTGTTATAAGGCGCTATGGGGTGGCCATGTGCGAACGCCTCTTCGCGTTTCTGAGTTGCTCGTTGCGTCTCCCTCTCTTCAAGCTCGCGGCGCTCGTTCCAGCTTAACTTTTCGTACGGTTTCCATTTTCTGTGATGTTTTCCGCCTTTCAGACGCCTCCTCCTCTTCTTTTTCTCTGCTGCATCGCACTGATTTTCCGACTCACTCCCTTCGAGTACCTCACTGTTGTTTTCTATCCCCCGGGGCTCCACACGAGTGTCTTTCCTTTGTTGACATTCGCGGGGGCTGCCATTTTCCCTTAAAACGGAGGTCGAGTCCGATGCGGAATGGATAATAATTTCTTCCGAGCTAATATCAAAACTGTCACCCTGCGCTGGGCCCACTATCATACTTGCAATACTTTTCATTGACATAATTTGCAGTCCTATAAATGCTTCTTCTAAAAATAGCACAAAAATTAATCATTATATTGACGTGGAACCTTTAGATTTCGTTGTCCGTATGACAACTAACAGCGGAGAGGCAGTCTGGGTATATATAGTTGAACTGCACTGTATCTCTACGCATCACAATGTAGGACTAATGTCAAATATTTTAAAGAATATTTCGAAAGCTGAACGAAATCGTCTATCAATACCTTGTCATTTGATCGTTTCTCTGGAAAACCTCTTGAGAAACACTAATGACACAAAGAAAAGAGGAAAAGAAAGCAACATTCATGTAAATTATAATTGTTGGTGTTTATCATTGAAAGAAAGTAGTTCCATATTTTTTTTTCACCGCGGAGGAATATAGGAAAGGGCAATCACTCTAATTTCTAGTTTGTGTGGTGCGAATTGGAGGAAAAGTGGTAAATGCTGTCCTGCTTGTAGATCAAATTCTATTTTCAAATATTTTTGTGGTCGCTCTCTCCTTGCACAATTCCCCAAGAATGTATGAAACCCATGTAGTGCTAGATGTGTTTTAGATATTAACTGGACATTACAAGTTAATCGACGTGTACGTTATAAATTAGGCCCTAAAGCACAGGTGCTTGCGAGTTGGGTCTTAACATATTAATTACACATCTAATCTTATACACATGTAAATATTTTTTATTTTTTTTTACACATGTGTAAGGTTAGATGTGTATTGATATATTATGACCCAAGCATCGGTGGGGGAAAAGTGTGGATAGGGTGTAAATCCCCCCCCCCCCCCCTCCCGCTTCTATCAAACAATAATTGAATTCCCGCCGCGCCAATCACCTTCACAGGTCGTTCTATGTACACTACATTAGTATCTCACAAGAGGTCATCTCAAAAGTTTACAGAAAGTAGAAAACGACGTATGGGGGTGATCGGCAGGAAAATCATATATATTGGATAAATTATTGGTTCTTTTATATTGTATAGAGAGAGAGAGAAGGGGGGGGGGGTGTACATAAGATCCACACTTAGGTGCTTGTGTTGTAAACATGTACATATGAATCATAGACTAAGTATTTTGAAGAAAAAAGGAACTACACATTGAAGTGTGACAGTCTATCAACAGATTGGTAGATTAGTATTGATTTTATTTTTACATATCAATGTAAATGACTAGTGTGTGTTCAATGAAATGGACATACCTAAGCAGCGAGATGAAATGAAATTAACATCATAATTTTGCAATTAAACACTAAATGATTAGCTCAATTAAGAAATAATGCATTTATAAGCAGCAACTTTAAAAGATAGATCTACATGTACCGGTACAGTAAGTATAATTAGGGTGATTTTAGGCCTAACTTGTCTTTTCAAATTCAGATCTATAGACCCTCCTGCACGCAACGAACTATTTGACCGGATCTGAGCGCCTTATTGTTGGTTGAATAAAATCACAATCACCTTGTACGTATTGGACTATAATATTCTGGAATTTCTATATCTATTGCTTCTATACTTCTAAATGATAATTATGGACTCGATTTTTCGTCCGTTATTGCTAGAGAGCTGTCTTTTGCTTTTATGACACACGTTGTACCTCACGGTAGTTTTCATATTTGAACCTATTTTTAACTATTGCGGTTGATGCATAATATACACTGAAATATGAATACAAAACACTTTCCTCCTTTTTATCTCGGCCGTATTGTCACTGCCAGTTGGGAGTCCCTATCCAGATTCATACGCCATAACGTAATATTCTTTGTCTTTAGTTGATATATACCATCTGCTCTTCTCTTTCCACTATTTTTAATTGAATTGAATCAATCTATATTCATTTGTTGGATTTAATATAATATCAAAGGAGAGCTTGATAAAATTTCTAAACTATTTCACTTACATTTGGAGACATCACATTTATGCACTATTCAGTATACAACTTCCATGCACTTTCAAACAATAAACAATCATAACAAACCCCCTTGTAATAAATAATGATACTTTTTACTTTACTCAATTAAGGCTTCAGAACTCCAACGTCTGATTTTTACTTCCAAATTCTCTGTCATTATCTTACTCCACTCGTGCATTCACGATATATAATATCTAGTACATGTATTGTATTATCTAAATGGGTTTCACCAACACCAACAATGTCATATCCAAATAGTTCAGCCGCAGTTATAAGGGGGGGGGGGGGGGGGGGGTAATCTACATACATTGTTGTGTACTACACTTAAACTCTTAGTATGTACATACATACATACATATTTTATTTTCCAATGAAGGGCCCTCAAGGGGCAGCATGAAAATACATACAAATAATGTACATATACAAGTAAAGAAAGAAGTGATTACATAACACATAGTTATATACAAATACAGTGTCATATATTGTTCAAAATAAATTTTCCAGTTATATTTAGAATGGATGGCTCTTCAGAACATAGTATGTAAATGAATTTTTGTTCATCATTGAGTTTGGTAAAATTTATGAATTTGAGGGCCCGGAATTGGGTTCAATAATTGCACATTTCAGTAAGCAGTTAATAACCAGTGACTTAATTATGATGCTAATTGTTGTAATTTCGAGAAACTGTACACTACACCAACTAATTTTACCAAATCTAATGCCACAAGTCCGTAAACACAGTCACCAGTATCACAATGAAAAAAGATTTGACATGGAGAAAAGGCATCACTTATGTGTGATGAGAAGTGTTATTTACACGTATTCTATGTTGATTTTTTTGGGCAAAGGGTGGTTTAGAGACTCGATATCAATTTTAGGCATATACCGCATGGTGTGTACTTTCACTTTGAAGATTAAACATCTTGATGTGTAGTTGTTACCGAATTTGTGTGTCAATCTCTCTCTCTCTCTCTCTCTCTCTCTCTCTCTCTCTCTCTCTCTTGTAAAATATACACCTGTCATGTCGTAAACATGTACCATTTACAAATTACGTAATACACATTATATACCTCTGAATATTTATAGATGACAGAATCAATAATTCACTACGTGAAACGAATTGTATGTTTGCACCAATACACATTTTTAGCATATACCCAGTTCTTTGTGCAGAGTACATTATGATACATTTTTGATTATATAAACGACACACCTTTTTTTTCTTTTTCAAATTTATTGTGTATAACATCATGAACATCAAACAACTGAATATTTATTATCAAAGGGCAGACCACTCTAAGCGCAACCTGTGCACAGCCCTATTCCGGATTTTTGTAATGATGTTAATTTTTAAAATACATTAAAACATAATGAGAAGACACGTGCATTATAAATCTATAGTTGACTGGCAAGACAAGGTCGCCCCTAGGAGCGAATCGCGTGACTATGGGCGTATGGCATGAAAATGACGACGGTTAAAGTCAACATAAGGGGAAATTCAGAATTTCCCCCCAGGATTAAATCTATCTACAATGGTAGTTCTATGTGCGATAGAAGCAGAGTTCTGAGAACATTGACTAAGTTTTTTGTTTGTTTGGTGTGTTTTTTTTCAATCAAAATCTTTCCTACCGCCAAAACATTGTGTTCTCTGCTTCTTTGCACGAAGAACTACCATTTATAGTATGGATTTGAATATGAGCAAATCCTTCAAATGTTGATATAAGTTATGAGACAATTCGTTATTGACAAAAGTGTTTCTTATTCGTTTGAATTTTCCCATGTGTTTACTTTCGTCGTCATTTTCCCGGGTAATAGCTCATGCCAAAGTCACGTGATTCGCCACCGTGTTTGAAAAAAATCAATAAGGATCAGGAAAAATGTCATTTCATGCATCAAGCGCACGATTCATCAGCAAATCTAAAAATAATGCAATATTTCATTACGGAGGTACAGATCAAACCTACGATAGTCAGAAAATGTGACGTGTACCGGTAACTAGTAACCATGAAACCATCGAATATCCTAGATACCATGATTCTTCTAAAGATACTGTTAAATTCGCGATTTTGAATTTTAATACCTTGAAAAATATAACCGACGAAACGTAAATCCCTGCATTTTTAATACATCGGCCTACATATGTACTGTAAACTTTCGGATATGTTAAGCTTTGTGCAAAATGTACCATTAAACCACCCGTTTTCAATATTGCAAGATTCTCAAAGATCGAGCGCAGACAAGTGACAAGTGAGTATATTTAATTATAGTAATAGAGGTGTACATCACGAAAATCATCAATTTTGATTTATACCGCGCCGCCTTTAGGAACAAAACTCGGTAGAATGTTTTAATGTTTTTATCCAACTGAATTATGTATTTATTGGCTAATGCATAACTAGCTGTCCCTGAATTAACTTCATCTTGCACATGCAAAGACCAAACAAACTACTGTTGCATTTGAGAACATTATACAGATGTATAAATATGACAAAGACTCGTTAAGTGCTCATTTGAATCTATATTCAATAACTAGTTATATTAAATTCACCCGTTATGATACAGATGATTTAACTTAATTCGTGTACTTTTTGAGGTAGACAACTTTCACTTTCCGTTATTTTTACTTGCAGTGTCATGCAAAGTAAGATTACATTAGGTGAGACTCCCGTGGGGACCCGGGTTAGAATAGGTCCTCAGTATCCCCTTGCTTCTCGTAAGAGGCGACTAAATGGGACGGTCCTTCGGATGAGACAGCAAAAACCGAGGCCCCGTGTCGCAGCAGGTGTGGCAAGATAAAGATCCCTCCCTGCTCAATGGCCATAAGCGCCGAGCATAGGCTTAAATTTTGCAGCCCTTCACCGGCAGTGGTTACGTCTCCATATGAGTGAAATATTCTCGAGCGGGACGTAAAACAACATTCAATCAATCATCAGGTGATAAGGTGACTGCCCCCTCCCGTTTTGTTTAGTAGTACTGAATAGTAAGATTGAACTGCACGATTAAACCCGTGTAAGGAAGGACAAACGAACCCCTATTTAAGATTTTGAAGTTTGAACATTTTCGTTAGGATTTTTTTTTTATTTTGGGCATTGCACACCCCATATTTGGTCAAACTGTTGATGTTTATTTATATTTTTGTTGTTGCTTGTGAAGAATTTTTAAGACAATTGTGAAGTGTCAACTTCTGTTAAAACGGATCTTAGTCGTAAGATACAGTTTTTATTTATAGTTTTGTGAAAAACTGAAATCCATACATGTACGTACATGTACATAATCACACTTTGAATTTAAAACAAAGAAACAATTCAATTGTAATTGTTAAGCTTTCGGCCGCCATCATTGCTAGATATCTTATCAATGTTTTTACATCACATTTCGAATCTGATGGACATTTATAGCCTTCAGTTCCCTCTGTAGTTAATGAAAAATAGAGCCTTCATTTATGATGTTATTGAATGAGAACTAGCATATGCGGATCCAGAAATTTAAATGGAGGGGATTCAACTATCATGCCTACAAGTTTTTAATGTAGTTAGCTGAGGGAGGAGGAGTGTTTGCTCCCTACTTCTTATAAACGAAAATTCCGGGATGAAAATGTCTATTTTGGAATCGAAATACAATGTACATGTATTGAGCATGGTTGTAAAAGGGGATAAAACCAGTGAACTAGTTTGTCCAACTTGGGTATTGCTTAACGTTGTTTGTTCACTCAGGAATTTGCGAATCCCGTTCCAGTTTCTATTACAGCCGAGTTTTCATATTGTTAAGATTCAAGACTTTGATATGAATGAAATTTACTATATTTCTGTCGTGTATCTTGTGAATGTCAATTTCTTCTATTACCGTTAATTCATGCTATATCGGATATTACCGTTAATTCATGCTATATCGGATATTACCGTTAATTCATGCTATATCGGATATTACCGTTAATTCATGCTATATCGGAGGAAACAAGTTGTAGTAACTGATCGTCAAGGAATAAGGCTAAATCACAAACATTTCGATGTCCGATTTATATACATGTATGCTAGTAATAAATGGTGTATTGTATACTAATATCACTAAGAAGAATTCATTATTTAAGAATAAAACGCCATTTTTACAGTAAAACAAATGCAACAGAAAGGAGAGGGGAGTTCTAACCCCCTGGCCCCCCTCCTCCTCTGGATCTTCGCATGGCTATAGCATAGATGTATAGCTTTAAAAACAGTTCGTGGATACTCATGATTTTCTGGATAGCATGAGAGAGATTTTTGTCGCGAATGTCTAAATAGTTAATGCTAATCTACATCTAATACATGTATCTAACAAAATAAACCTTTGACGTCAAAGGAAGAATATTTATCATAATCATATGCAGTGACATACTACAAAAACAAGGTCGTTACTAAGGGTACAAAGGGATTATCGGGGAGCTGCAATACGGCACAAACTGCAGACTAATTTAATTATATTTTGGAACGAAAGACATCATGCAATACCAGGACCCAATTAAATCGGATGTCTTGAACTTTGAGGCGATATATGAAGTTAGACGCAAATCTCAAAACACAAAAAGACAACGATCTCTTTCAACTACACACACCAGTACTATGTCCTCCTGCACAGCGTATGTTTTCAGACATTGCAAATATCAGACAATGGGAATAAAATTCTGTTGGGCAGGGCACGGTCCTCAGACAGGGGTGGTTATAACAGTTAAACGTCGTCTGAACTCGCAAGATATATCATCGCTCAAGCCGGCTGTTGTCGAATAACTTGCTGTTCTTGAGTGTTGACCTACTTATTTAAAGTTTTTTTTTTAAATATATTGTTCTAAATTTAGATAAACTTGTCCTTAATCTGTTTTGCACGTAATGCTAAATCATATGTGGTTTCTTTAATCATTGCTCTTTTGTCAATCGATCTATACACGCAGAAAGTCGAAATTAGCTGCATCTGTATATGCAGCTCAATAAACCATTAATGCATTTATTCAATAACTATAAAACAAACATTGCATAAATGCCATAACTGACATCTCAAGGCAAGACAAAGATTGTATTTCATTAATCAAACCAGTTAGTATATAGGTCCCTGCACATGCATGCGTATGTTTAGGTATAAAATCAGTTTATGCAATGTACATAATTACGCAGAATGATTAATTACATATACATGTGTTTACACGTATACACATTTCAAATATTTATTTCTGTTCACACTCTCTTGCAAATCTTTACAGAATACGATGAATAAAAATGGTTCGATATCCCGATTCAATATTTATAATGATTAATATTCTAACTGGCCGCACATGATCCATCAATTTAGTCAGATACCCACCCACAGCTGATGGTGAACCCCGACCTGTTCTACACATCTATACCGTGATGAATTGAATAGAAGCCCGCGTACGGCGTAGTTTGTTTACAGGCGTGTTCGCACACTGGATTAAACCTGAATGTAGTGTAAGGACGCTAGCTACTTACTAGACTACATGTCGATGTACAACACACCTGCCAGAGCAATGCTGCAAGACCGACTATACGTGCGTTAACAAGTGCTGCTGATTACATGTGTATTGTCAGACCAGTTTAACGTACGACACAGACATGAAACATACATACATATTATGATTTTGAAGTACACTGTACATGTACTAAGGATGTGTGTAATACTGTATACTTTAATTACTGCTTACCATATATCACTACATCTTAAGTTTAATTTGTTTCAAAGTCGAATGTCTTTAATTTGGAAACATTGAAGTACGTAAATAAATTATAAAGTTGACATTTCATTTCCCGACTGATCGAATATTCTTTGCTTTGTATAGTAATCCGTGTCAAATGATTTTTAAGCTATCTTGGATCCGCGCCTGAACCATTGACCTAGAAAAAAAAATCATGACAATGAAGTATGTAATATCTTACATGTATTTGTGTAAACAAAACATGTTAAAGTTTACTATTAAGACAATAAATAACTCCACGAAAATAATGAGGCTCTACAGCGGAGATTTTATTACCCTTCCAAATAATGATTCACAAAAAATTGATTTTCCAGTATAACACTTAATATCTACTCCGTATGTAGTGTTGGGTATAATGTAACCTTGACTTATTCCGTGGTAAAATGTTATAATTACGGTGAACAGTAAAGACGTAATAATATCATCTTTCAATTTCCCTTCCAGGGCCTTTAATCAAGTGTTAAAATGTCGTACATGTATAGATATAGCCGACACAATTTCCTGTTGTTGTTATAAGGACAGGTGCTGCTAAAGTAGACCAAGCCAGGAGTGGGTTCAATTCAAATCAGCTTAAAAGTAGAAAACATAACACAGTTAGTAATCTTTTTTTTTGTTTTTTTTTTTTTGCTGGCTTGTAACGTAGACCATCACAGAACCGTGACACGTGACCTGTATATGGTATCTGACGCGGACACGCCTGCGATAGCAACAATAGTTTAGGACACGTGTCAAAAGTTTTTAAACTTTGCCGTTATTTTTGCCAATTAGAAAAACTTTTTCCGGACACTTCCTATTCAAGCATGCGTAAAATTGTGTAAAATAATTTTTAAACAACAGACATTTAGTGAATAACAAACATATGGTGAGTATACATATGATATGTTCACTTTGCCAGTTTAATAAAGTTTGGAGGAAAACCATTCATTTATCTATTTTGATTATTGAAGTATACCTTATGTACAAAGGACATTTAAAATGTCTGAATCCACCCCAATACTAGTAATTGCCGGAATTTAAATTTCCCATGGAAGAGCTTCATTGTTATATACAATCCAATTTTACACCACGTATTGGGGAGACATGAATAGGGGGATCCACCTCTCAATTTTCCAGCCCCTTTCCCCATTTCTTTTTTTTTTTTATCTTTGTTGGGATTGAAATATGATATTCAATATTAAAATGGCAGTTATTTCACTATCACATATCATAGAAATGGGATTTTTGCGTCATATTGACTTGTTGATGTGCATTTCTATTATACTCACAAAATTTCAATACAGTGCGCTCCGAGCAAGGCAAAATTTCAAATGTTAAATACAGCCCTGATAAAAACATTAACCTCCATTCAAATACCAGTAGTTTTGCATTGACACAGATTTGTCCGTTCACCACTCATGAAGTGTCCCTATTTTGTTTAGTTTAAATGCCGTGGCCTTTGTAGATAGAAAATCTAAAACAATTTATGTCTTCGATAGAAAGACAAAAAGAGACAGACCAAACACAAATAATTCATTTCATATCGAATAACAGAAAGAGACAACCAAAACAATTCAAATCCAATAACAGAAAAACACAAACCAAAATAATTCATATCCAATAACAGATAAACACAAAGAGACAACCAAAACAATTCATTCCAATAACAGATAAACACAAAGAGACAACCAAAACAATTCATATCCAATAACAGATAAACACAAAGAGACAACCAAAACAATTCATATCCAATAACAGAAAAACACAAACCAAAACAATTCATATCCAATAACAGAAAGAGACAACCAAAACAATTCATATCCAATAACAGAAAAACACAACCAAAACAATTCATATCCAATAACAGAAAGACACAAAGAGACAACCAAAACAATTCATATCCAATAACAGAAAGATACAACCGAAACAATTCATATCTAATAACAGAAAGACAGAAAGAGACAACCAAAACAATTCATATCCAATAACAGAAAGACACAAATGGACAACCAAACAGTTCATATCCAATAACAGAAAAACACAACCAAAACAATTCATATCCAATAACAGAAAAACACAAAGAGACAACCAAAACAAATCATATCCAATAACAGAAAGACACAAAGAGACAACCAAAACAAATCATATCCAATAACAGAAAGACACCAATGGACAACCAAACAATTCATATCCAATAACAGAAAGAGACAACCAAAACAATTCATATCCAATAACAGAAAGACAGAAAGAGACAACCAAACAATTCATATCCAATAACAGAAAGAGACAACCAAAACAATTCATATCCAATAACAGAAAAACACAAAGAGACAACCAAAACAATTCATATCCAATAACAGAAAGACACAAAGAGACAACCAAAACAATTCATATCCAATAACAGAAAAACACAACCAAAACAATTCATATCCAATAACAGAAAAACAAAAAGAGACCAACCAAAACAATTCATATCCAATAACAGAAAGAGACAAACCAAAACAATTCATATCCAATAACAGAAAGACACAAAGAGACAACCAAAACAATTCATATCCAATAACAGAAAGACACAAATGGACAACCAAACAATTCATATCCAATAACAGAAAGAGACAAACAAAACAATTCATATCCAATAACAGAAAGAGACAACCAAAACAATTCATATCCAATAACAGAAAAACACAAAGAGACAACTAAAACAATTCATATCTAATAACAGAAAAACACAACCAAAACAATTCATATCCAATAACAGAAAGACACAAAGAGACAAACCAAAACAATTCATTTCCAATAACAGAAAGACAGAAAGAGACAACCAAAACAATTCATATCCAATAACAGAAAGACACAAATGGACAACCAAACAATTCATATCCAATAACAGAAAGACACAAAGAGACAACCAAAACAATTCATATCCAATAACACAAAGAGACAACCAAAACAATTCATATCCAATAACACAAAGAGACAACCAAAACAATTCATATCCAATAACAGAAAAACACAACCAAAACAATTCATATCTAATAACAGAAAGACACAAAGAGACAAACCAAAACAATTCATTTCCAATAACAGAAAGACAGAAAGAGACAACCAAAACAATTCATATCCAATAACAGAAAGACACAAATGGACAACCAAACAATTCATATCCAATAACAGAAAGACACAAAGAGACAACCAAAACAATTCATATCCAATAACACAAAGAGACAACCAAAACAATTCATATCCAATAACACAAAGAGACAACCAAAACAATTCATATCCAATAACAGAAAAACACAACCAAAACAATTCATATCCAATAACAGAAAGACACAAAGAGACAACCAAAACAATTCATATCCAATAACAGAAAGATACAACCGAAACAATTCATATCTAATAACAGAAAGACAGAAAGAGACAACCAAAACAATTCATATCCAATAACAGAAAGACACAAATGGACAACCAAACAGTTCATATCCAATAACAGAAAAACACAACCAAAACAATTCATATCCAATAACAGAAAAACACAAAGAGACAACCAAAACAAATCATATCCAATAACAGAAAGACACAAAGAGACAACCAAAACAAATCATATCCAATAACAGAAAGACACCAATGGACAACCAAACAATTCATATCCAATAACAGAAAGAGACAACCAAAACAATTCATATCCAATAACAGAAAGACAGAAAGAGACAACCAAACAATTCATATCCAATAACAGAAAGAGACAACCAAAACAATTCATATCCAATAACAGAAAAACACAAAGAGACAACCAAAACAATTCATATCCAATAACAGAAAGACACAAAGAGACAACCAAAACAATTCATATCCAATAACAGAAAAACACAACCAAAACAATTCATATCCAATAACAGAAAAACAAAAAGAGACCAACCAAAACAATTCATATCCAATAACAGATAGAGACAAACCAAAACAATTCATATCCAATAACAGAAAGACACAAAGAGACAACCAAAACAATTCATATCCAATAACAGAAAGACACAAATGGACAACCAAACAATTCATATCCAATAACAGAAAGAGACAAACAAAACAATTCATATCCAATAACAGAAAGAGACAACCAAAACAATTCATATCCAATAACAGAAAAACACAAAGAGACAACTAAAACAATTCATATCTAATAACAGAAAAACACAACCAAAACAATTCATATCTAATAACAGAAAGACACAAAGAGACAAACCAAAACAATTCATTTCCAATAACAGAAAGACAGAAAGAGACAACCAAAACAATTCATATCCAATAACAGAAAGACACAAATGGACAACCAAACAATTCATATCCAATAACAGAAAGACACAAAGAGACAACCAAAACAATTCATATCCAATAACACAAAGAGACAACCAAAACAATTCATATCCAATAACACAAAGAGACAACCAAAACAATTCATATCCAATAACAGAAAGAGACAACCAAAACAATTCATATCTAATAACAGAAAGAGACAACCAAAACAATTCATATCTAATAACACAAAGAGACAACCAAAACAATTCATATCTAATAACAGAAAGAGACAACCAAAACAATTCATATCCAATAACAGAAAGACACAAAGAGACAACCAAAACAATTCATATCCAATAACAGAAAAACACAAAGAGACAACTAAAACAATTCATATCTAATAACAGAAAAACACAACCAAAACAATTCATATCTAATAACAGAAAGACACAAAGAGACAAACCAAAACAATTCATATCCAATAACAGAAAGACAGAAAGAGACAACCAAAACAATTCATATCCAATAACAGAAAGACACAAATGGACAACCAAACAATTCATATCCAATAACAGAAAGACACAAAGAGACAACCAAAACAATTCATATCCAATAACACAAAGAGACAACCAAAACAATTCATATCCAATAACACAAAGAGACAACCAAAACAATTCATATCCAATAACAGAAAGAGACAACCAAAACAATTCATATCTAATAACAGAAAGAGACAACCAAAACAATTCATATCTAATAACACAAAGAGACAACCAAAACAATTCATATCTAATAACAGAAAGAGACAACCAAAACAATTCATATCCAATAACAGAAAGACACAAAGAGACAACCAAAACAATTCATATCCAATAACAGAAAGACACAAAGAGACAACCAAAACAATTCATATCCAATAACAGAAAAACACAAAGAGACAACCAAAACAATTCATATCCAATAACAGAAAGACACAAATGGACAACCAAACAATTCATATCCAATAACAGAAAGAGACAACCAAAACAATTCATATCCAATAACAGAAAGAGACAACCAAAACAATTCATATCCAATAACAGAAAGACACAAAGAGACAACCAAAACAATTCATATCCAATAACAGAAAGAGACAACCAAAACAATTCATATCCAATAACAGAAAGACACAAATGGACAACCAAAACAATTCATATCCAATAACAGAAAGACACAAAGAGACAACCAAAACAATTCATATCCAATAACACAAAGAGACAACCAAAACAATTCATATCCAATAACAGAAAGAGACAACCAAAACAATTCATATCTAATAACAGAAAGAGACAACCAAAACAATTCATATCCAATAACAGAAAGACACAAATGGACAACCAAAACAATTCATATCCAATAACAGAAAGACACAAAGAGACAACTAAAACAATTCATATCCAATAACAGAAAAACACAAAGAGACAAGAAAACAATTCATATCCAATAACAGAAAGAGAAAACCAAAACAATTCATATCCAATAACAGAAAGACACAAATGGACAACCAAACAATTCATATCCAATAATAGAAAGAGACAGACCAAAGCAATCTATGCCCCCGACAGGAGGATATAAACATCTAGACCAAAATAATGTATGTTCCCCAACAAAGCCATGAAGAGACAGACAGACCTATACATATTTTATGTCTCCCGACGGCAAAACTCCAAGGGACGATCATGCCAAAATAATTCACGTTTACCAATTGACGCAGAATTTATGTCACTTGTCTTAGAGTTGATGATTTCTCTACATTAGCGATTGATTTGTAAAATGGGAGGATTCGGTTTAGAATATGTCCTCAGTACACCTTCAGAGGCGACTAAATGGGGCAGTCCTTCGGATGAGAGCGCACAAACCGAGGTCCCATGTCATCGCAGGTGTGGCACGATAAAGATCCCTCCCTACTCCAACGCCTTACGCGCCAAGCATAGGCCAAAATTTTGCAGTCTTTTACCGGCAATGGTGACGTCTCCATACGAGTGGAAAACATTCTGGATAGGGACGTTAAACAGAACAAAACCAAACCAACTCATCGAATGAAACGTAAAACAATACACAAACAAACTTCTACAATAATGAAAAATACGCAAAGACACGGACAGACAGACCAACGCAATGTATATATTCCCTGATAGAAAGACACCAAGGGACAAATAGACCGACACAATTTGTATATTCCCTGATAGAAAGACACCAAGGGACAAATAGACCGACACAATTTGTATATTCCCTGATAGAAAGACACCAAGGGACAAATAGACCGACACAATTTGTATATTCCCTGATAGAAAGACATCAAGAGACAGACGGACCGACATAAGTTACGGTCCCCGTCAGAACGAGACGGACATTCCAAAGAAAAGTATGTGACGGAACGACACTGGTGTAAAGACACAGACGAACCAAAATAATGTGTGTCTCCCTGCAGAAAGACCTTAGAGACAGATAAACGAAAACTATTAATGTTCTCTTACTAAAAGACACAATTTTGTTTCCAGACTGAAACACAGCAATGGGCAGACCAAAACAAGATACACTTTAATTTTTTCCCTATATAAAACTAATACAATCTAAAACGTTTCAACTGTTAAATCAACTCTCACACTCGTGGTCTATTGACCGGTCAATGGTTTTCGAATTGTTGACCGGGCAATAGTCTGCTCTATTTCTATTGGCTACACAAGTCACGTAATTATCAATCTGCTGCTTTTACGTAATGGCGAGGTTTATTAATTTTAGTGATGATGAGATACAGACTTTATTAGATCAAACGGAAAGCAGGAATACGAAAAATATTATCAACGTTGCGAAAAATATTTTCGAACAATATATCAACGAAATGCTTCAACAGAATTACGATGATATACAAGATATACCTGCCGAAGAACAATCTAATTAAAATTAGATCCTTTGATCCGCTCATCTACTATCGCTACACAATGTCCTTGTGTAGCGATAGTAGATGAGCGGATCAAAGGATCTAATTTTAATTAGATTGGCCGAAGAATTTACTCTTGTTCGATGAAATTTTATTGTAACGTCAGGAATCGCAATGGAGAACCTTATGCTAAGAAAACAATATTTTTTCTCAGGTACGGTTTAAAGAAAACATTTGAAAAAAACCGCACAAATTTGACATTGTAAATGACGACAGATTCAAGGAGGCCAACAAACTTTTTCATGCTTTTTTGAAAAAGCTGAAAATGGAAGGGGGTGGTGAAAGCAAACATGAGGAAATTAATTCCGAGGAAGATATAAAAAAAATTGTATTCAACCCATACTTTATCGACTAAAGACCTTAAATCTCTAGGTGTTTTTTGAACTAATGATGTTTTTGTGTAACCGCGAAAGAGAAAACCGCCGCACTATGACCAAAGAAGATTTGGTAGTAAACACTGATGCTAATGGGAGGAGATATGTTGTAAAAGTGAAACCAAGGCTCACTAAAAATCACCAGGGTGGAACAGATTACGTGGATGATGGTGGCGGTAGGATGTACGAAAGAACAGGTAAGAAACTAGTAAAAATGGATATGAATCAGTGTTATACTTAGGGCCATTTCAACACGTTTCACAGGGGATTGATGTCAGCCTGTCTATTCCATAAAATAGAAATTAACAACACTTTTTCCAGATATATATTGTGGCATGTATATTTCACTTGTTGCACACTTGAAACCAATATCAATTTAAGGTGGGCCGATCCTCAGGTGACTTATCAATATTAATGGTTAAAAGTGGAAAAACTGTATTAATTTCCACTCAATATAGTTTAATCTAACCAATAACCAAATAAAATGTGTATGTTGCCACCCTTTTAAAGATGCCAGACATACAAAAACAGAAGCATATATCAACATTAAAAAAATCGCACATTTTCGTTAAATAGAATGATGAAAATTTTAAAAAAAACTTGTTGAAATGACAAATTTTAAATTTTAAATTAAGAAATCTGATAATTCATAGATATATAAAAATTAATTGTTGATATTAGTGAAATCATTGTCATAGACATGCAGTAGAGGAAATTCCAGCATAGGAGTTATTGCCCTTGACAACATTTTTTAAAATTATAAATAATTGATTATCTATGGAAAATAAAAACTTTTTCCGTATCAAAAGTTTACCAGATTTTTTATTTTATTCAGTGAATAAAATTCCTGTGAAAGATATATTTCATGCGAAAAATTTGATTAAATAAAGATTTTGCAAAAACCTATGACATCACATGAGGATCAATCAACCTTAATTTTGTTTTGTGTGAGCTAGATATTTATATCATTCAGAAAGTTTTCTGTCTTGTCTTAATCTTATTTATATGAACTTAATAATTGTACAGAGGTAGGTTTTAAAAAAAAAAACCACTTATTTTAGTTCAATTTTATTCTAGGAACCCCATACTGCCCTGTTCTAAGCTTCGAGAAATACCTGACGAAATTAAATCCAGGTTGTCATTTCTTATGGCAACGGCCCAAGAGTTTTCAAGCTGAAAGTGAGGATCCATCGATTTGGTATGACAACATGGTTCTGGGCAAGAACTCCCTCGGCCAAATGATGCAGAATATAAGTAAACAAGCAGATCTTTCTAAAGTGTACAGTAATCACTGCATTAGGGCTACCTGCATAACTCTTCTGGATGAAAGTGGGTATGAAGGGAGGCATATTATGACTGTCTCAAAACATAAATCGAAAACAACTTTAAAACATTACGTCTCAAAAGCACGGGAGAGAAAGAAACGCGAAATGTCTAACGCATTGGCAGAACAAGTAATCCCACAGACAGCACCAGCTCCAGAAGTGATCACTGCTACAAGCTCTGATAATGCGAATTTAGAAAATGTTGACTTTCTAGAAATAGATAGTCAGGAATTAAACAATATGATGGTTTCTGTGCTTGAACAGAATTCAACCGTTGCACAGTCTAACATTCCTGAGCTTAGCACCGTCAATAACCAAATCACGTGCGTTTCGAAAGAAAATGTTTGTCCAAAATACAGTTTTAATAACTGTTCAGTCGTTATTAATGACTATGGTGGAAAAAACTAAAAGTTAAAAAGCTAATGATTACAAACACACCCTGAAATTTCAACCCCAGAATAAAATCACAGCTTCTGTAGTTTCTGTTCACGTGGACCTTGTTGTTATATTTACATATATATTGTTAAAATTCATGAATAATAAACGTTAATTGATTTAATTATATTTTTCGATCTTTCAACAAGTGGATACGTTGATAAACGTACACAATCAACAAACCATGTGTTAGTAAAACAGCCTAAAAAATTAAGGTGTATAGCGAAACGGTTATAGACTGGGTCCTCGGACAACAGCTGTTTTGTTTGACCCTCGAACGGATCTGTTGCCCAAAGCCCTACCTCGAACCCAGTCAATAACTGTATAATGTCCACCGATCTTCGGTGGATCACAGGGACATTAAATTCTGAACTCTCTATTTAGATTCTCATCACAGTTCAGAACAAAATTTGTTTTTACATACTAATTGTGATGTAAAGCCTTCAACACAGGTCTATAATGGAATACAGTACAATATACATGTATTGCACGATTATGAAGATTTATTCACCCCAGAAAAATCGAATTCATGCAGGTAGATGAATGAAATCCAATTTACACTTTACAACAAATTCGGACCTGGATTGTACGACTAAATACTAATAAAATTCAGAATTTTACTGGATGAGATGGAGATATGAAGATTTATTCATCCCAGAAAAATCGAATTCATATGAATGCAGGTAGATGAATGAATCTAAAATGTTCACATAAATGACAGTACATGTGTATTTAGCTTTACGGCGTTATAAAGATTCAAGTAAGGTTTATTAATGAAGACTAAGAATTGTGACACATTTAAATGTATATAAATGTACTATTCGTTTAGTGTAGATATGTCATTAAATTAGCTTTCGGTGAAGTGCCACAAATCTATTAAGGTCATATCCGAAAGAGTGGTGACTTATACTTCGCTTGGCAAACGGGTGACTTTGAACAATACCTTGAGCAGTGACTGTCGCCGGGATTGAGATTTGAACCCAGACCTCCTGGCTGCAAAGTACGCTAACCACTATGATTACGTGAATTCACCGATTAATTATGTTGGGTTTTTTCTTTGGTGGCATTATTGGGAAAGGACAGTGATTTTTCATTCTCGACAAAAAAGGGCAATGCATTACAATTTGAAACAAGAGGCTCATGAGTTTGAATATTCACCTGAGTTAGACGTGTTACATGTTATGCACGAACTCTGAGAACAGAAAGTTTCACACGTCAGTCTTTGTTTATCACTGATCTAATATGATAGTAATATCTGCAAAACAACCTCCTAAATAGTCATGCATTAAGTGTTATTCTTGTTTTGATCCGCCACTTGCTTTTTTTCCTTTCTGTTGTTGCGTCAATCGACAGGGAACCAGTTTATTAGCGACTTTATTAGTGACGTTTACAACAAACAATGATGACGTTACCAGATTAAATAAACAGACAAATATGTTTGTAAAGTTTTTATCAATTCCACTTTTATCATTTGGATTTTTGGAAATTTTAGCATTCAGCTCTTCCAATATGGCATCTTCAGCTTACGGAGAAAGAGGCAAAGGTGGGGTGGTTAGATGTTGTGAGGAATTTGTCGACATGCCCACAGGCATACCAACTGCAACACCAAGTATATACACTAGGCGATAGTCTATATCGATGTTTCGTGTTCATGTTTCGATATTTTCCTGTCTAATATTGTAGTTTATAAGGCAAAGAAAGATAACTCTCAATCTTCATATTTTCATTTATTTCAGTGGGAGCGGATTTATCAGATATCCAAAAGCGTTCCGTGGATAGTAGAAAACCGATCAGGCCAGTAAAGAGTAAGAAAAATATGTAGATTTTGGTTTGGTACGAGCAGGTTATATCGACAATTTATGATTTGATAACAGAACTATGCGTGAATCCACTTATTCAGATGGGTTTTTTTTATTCCAAGAGGTGGGGATAGATCTACTAGGATCCACTCCTTGTAACATTTTTTTTCAAGGTTGGTCCAAGTGCAAGTCCAACTAATGTCTGTGGAAACGAGGGGGTTATTTATATTCGGTCTTCCCTCCATATACATACACCATCAACTGAAAAAAGTAGTACAATTATGTATTGATGTTATGGAACACTTCTAATCATGCTAATATGATAATTCTGTTGCTTTATGTATTTTTCAGCATTTCATGAATTAGGTAAGTTCTCTTTCAATCAGATATTTATACACAGGCATATTTTTTGAAAACTGTTGATTTTCGTCCACCAAATATTCCTTCGGACTGGTAGGAAGTGAAAGTACATTTCATTGTTTGGACTGGTAAATTTATTATACCTCCGAACGAAGTTCTGGGGGGTATATAGGAATCACTCTGTCCGTCCGTCCGTCCATCCGTCCGTCTGTCTGTCTGTGCAGATTCATGTCCGGGCCATAACTTCTTTGTTCTTTATAATAATAATAATAATAATAATAAGACCTTTATTTAACCAGGATTACATATTTAGCGATAACGCTAGTTTTCAATATGGTCCTGCATATAACATACATACAGACAGATATTAGTAAAATAAACACAGATTAAAAGAAGTAGAATACATATAATACATATCTTTGACTTAGGCATCACCATGAGACGATGTGTCGAGTATCTTCATGACCTCTATATGACCTTGACCCTTGACCTCAAGGTCAAAATTAAAGTTTTTTGTTTTTTTTTTACAATGGATTCGTGTCCGGGCTATAACTTCTTTGTTCTTTGACATAGGCATACCATATTTGACACATGAGTGTATCACCATAAGATGATGTGTGATGTACCTTCATGACATCCATATGACCTTGACCTCAAGGTCAAAATTAAAGGTTTTTACAATGGATTCGTGTCAGGGCCATGACTTCTTTGTTCTTTGACATAGGCATACCGTATTTGACACATGAGTGTATCATCATGAGACGATGTGTCGGGTACCTTCATGACCTCTATATGACCTTGAACTTTGACGTCAAGGTCAAAATCGATGATAGGGTTTTAACATAGTCATACCATAAGACATGGATGTATCACCATGAGACTATGTGTCATGTACATTCATGACCTCTTTATGACCTTGACCTTTGATCTCAAGGTCAAAATTATAGGTTTATACCATGGATTTGTGTTCGGACTGTATCTTCCATTTTCTTCTACAAAGGCATACCATATTTTTACACTCAGGAAAGAGGTAATTTATACCTATTAACAACACCCTTTGGGAGATTGGGGTAAGCGGGGGTATTCTTAGTGAGCATTGCTCACAGTACCTCTTGTTCAAATATCTGGCATCCAAGAAACACATTTCAAAAACTTGCTTTAGGATTTCTTATTATACACTTATTGACATTTTGGGGTAAATACGATGCTTTTTTTAATTAGCTACACGATTACAAAATTCACCAAGACCCAGGAGAATACATGTTCTGCACTTCTCCGATAGTCAACTGGAGTGTGGATCCAAAAGTCAGGAGCCTGTGTTTAAAATTTTGTTTTGATAATCAATTTACTTATCCCCATGATGTTGATCTGTTGCATACAGTCTATCGCTAATTAAGATTACAGGTTATGGATCCGCTGACAATAGCGGATCCAATTCAATTCATTTATTCTCACAAGTCAGTCAACATGACATAGAGAAATACAGACTATATATATATATATTTTTTTGTACAGAATTGCTTTAAAGCAGATTTAATTAGTTTTTAAATTTATTAACTTTCCCTTAATTACATGCTTGAAAACCTTTGCATGTAAAAGAAAGTAGTGACAAGATTATTTCTAAAAAACGTAAATATAAGTGGTATGCATAAATTATACATTGTCTGTTACATGTAGTCCCATGCGCGTCAGGGGAATCTCAACATGATGTACATGTAACTCTAGCTGCAATAAAAAAAAGAAAAAAAATCAGAGAGGGCTACATTATTGCAGCTAATGTAACTCAGACGCAACTGTCTAACTTTAAGACCGAAAGGAGCGTAAAACAACGAATTACTAAGAGATATTCGATGAAAATTATGTAGCAATATACACGGCTTTCACCGATGATCTGAAAAAGTCACTTGAAATGGCCGAGTGACGATTGTTTGTAAACAAGTAATTGCGGCTAAAACAGAGGAAATGATGTTTGACATGTACAACCTCATAAATACGTACGTGCGATGATTTAACAGCGTTTTTACAAGGTGGAATTTTTTTTTTCGAAATTCGGACCATGGAACTTTAACATTTCACCGGCAGTATGCATATTGAAAATATTTGATTGGCGGATCCAGAACAGTTGGACTGAAATGGTCGTTATTCATATATGCATGTGTGTTTAACTTTGCGGTCTCTATAACGCTCTTAAATTGGTCTTTTTTGAAGTGGACTCCAATCCTTGTGGACATAATCCCTGTCACAACAGTGGACTTTGTGAGTGGACCCCCAGGAGTAGCCCGCCCTTCATCTGCCACTGCCCCGTGGGTTTCACCGGAGTTAAGTGCGAAAAAGGTGAAGTCAGATTTATATAAAAGTCTTATGGTAAATAGAGGGTGTTTCATAATAACTGCCGTCTGAGAAAACTGTGAACTTGAACTCTATGGACTTTGGTTATTTTAATAATTTGGGAAATACATGTATAGGTATTACTATTGCGGTATATACTTTTGAATAAAAATATGATAAGAATCTGAATTATAGCACGCATTCACACAGAGTAGCACTTAAACGGATTAATGTGTGTTTAGCGGACGTGTTTTTGTTCCAATTTTTATGTTAGATTTTAATAATATCAATATTACGAAGACGAATATGAATATGAAATTAAAAAAAAAAATATCTTACATATGCATATAAAAAACTGCGGTTGTAGAGAAGGGCAGCCTGTCTTTTTACACACTTTCTTTCCAAAAAGAGGCCGAGTGTTGTCCCATACCACGTGTTATTTATTTGTATTTAACAAACCGTAAGTGTTTTACACATGATCTAGCATAGTGAATTTAGTGTGATACCTCCTTACTCCTACATGTACGTACAGTCGATGAATTCGATGTAAAAAAAAAAATCCCGACGCCGTTGTTTTCTTTCCGCCCGCGTGTGAAGACTGCACGTAATGCTATAAAAATTAGGCCATCCGAATATATCCGAGAGTTTGACCTATTCCTTTCATCTGGACTGCCTTGGTACAAGTTATGATATTCAAAGACACATTAATATTTAACCATGTTAGTTTTGGAAAAAAATAATTATTGGTACATATGTACAGCGTATCTTTAAGCCAACATATGTATGCATATTCATGCGCGGATCTAGAGGGGGGTGGGGGGGGGGGGTGTCCGTAACCCCTTTCCCCGCTCCTGGGATTTGCAAAGTATATATACAAGGATAATTTATGAAGAAGAAAAAATTAGTTGTTACATTTGTAAGCTAAGTATTGTGAACAGAACCAAATCACAAAATTATCATGCATGGCCTAACTAGAGTTGAACCATAGTACGATCGCAATCGGAACTCCTCGAATGTCTCGCGCACTCGACATAGATCTCGGATGTAATACGATGGCATCCATGAGCGAATTTGATGCATTGTCAATTGTGACGTCACAGCAATGCATCAAATTCGCTCATGGATGCCATCGTATTACATCCGAGATCTATGTCGAGTGCGCGAGACATTCGAGGAGTTCCGATTGAGTACGATCGAACTGCCTTTGGTCGAAACCGGAAGAAGTATCACTGCGCATGTCTGGTCTACCACACAGCAACCTCATCCGGCACACTACGGATGATAGCAACCTATGCTTACAGAATTGTGAAACTTTAGTAACCAGACATGGACACTGAAGGTCCGGAAGCAAGCTATAGGCATGCGCAATTAAGTTTCGGAAATCAACTAGACAACTACTATGGTTGATGATTGAACTAGGCCCATAAAATCTGCACAAATTGTTCTCAAAGGAATGTACACACTGGAACGATTATTTCTACATCCTTCTTTTACTTTCCTGTGGGGATCCGGTTATAGAATAGGTCTTCCCCCTTGCTTATCGTAAGAGGGAACTACATGTAAATGTGGAGGTCCTTCGGATGAGATCGCAAAAACCAAGGTCCCGTGTCACAGCAGGTGTGGCACGATAAAGATCCCTCCCTGCTGCAAGACTGTAAGCGCCGAGCATAGGCCTAAATTCTGCAACCCTTCACCGGCAATGACGACATCTCCACATGGGTGAAAAATTCTCGAGAAGGACGTTAAACAATGTACATCCATCCATCCTTCTTTTACTTACAATTTACATAATCACCAGTAATTGATGTACAGTGTGATAATTTTATTCATACTCGATGATTATTTAACCATAAATTAGGATTCGACGTATCGATATTCACACCTTTCGCTAAAACTTCCGAACATTGAATGGAAACCTTTGATGCTACAGTATAATAAAGTCAATGACTTTGGTAGAGTATTGACTGTCACTACTTCATTCATCATTGGAAATTCACTGAAAAGAAATGGTACAATCATTTATTAGGCAGGGTAATCATAGATTATATTAATCTTGAAAGTATCTTTGGCTAAATCAGGCACTTACCACGAGGGGTATGGGTACAATATGTTTTTTAGAATTGCTCTCCGTTTTTTTGTCCATCTTCGGTAGTCATGTGTCGGTCAAAAAACTTTTGAATTTCTGGAACGGTTGAATCAATTTCAACCAACTTTGTTATATGTAATATCTATTGTTCAAGGGGGAAACATTGAGAATTTCTTGGACTCTGTATCCCTATGTCTCGAGGATTGTGACCAAAACTATAAAAATTGATGTAATCATCATCTGTCTGCCTGCCCGTCATTTTTCTCTTCGTCTGTCTGTAATTTTAGCATTGTTCATTTTAAGTCAATGTGCCAGTAACTATGAAAACTATAAGGAGTCTTTTGGATTAAAATCGCCTACTTATAGAATTTTATTTGAATTTACTTCAAAGCTCAATTGATATGTTTTCCAGTTGCATCTTTAGATTGTTTTCTTCATTGTTGAATGTCTTTGGTAAGTGATTTTGGAACAGATATTATGAAACACCCCGAACTTCTCCTTTTCTTACGAAAGCAGACCAAATTATAGTCAAATGATTTCGTTCAACAAATTTTTATCTAATCCGATTTAAAAAAAAAAAAAAAAAATCCTTTGTAGACTTGCATGGTGTTAAAGCTGAGGGTGGTGGTAAGCCTAAACTTTATTCACTTTTAAAGAATGGCATAGTTTTGTGATTGATTTTAGCTCACCTGTGCTGAAGGCTTGAGTGAGCTTTACTGGTCAACTTTTGTCAGATGTCTTTTTGTCCGTAAATCTGTCTGTCTGACGTAAAATTAAAAAAATAATTGATCTCAATATGAGGCACTGGGCTATATCGACTAAAGTTGACACAAAACATCCTTTGTTAGAGGGAATGTATTTCTTCCTAAGGGTAAGTAGTACGGAAACAGTCAAATTAATATGGAGACATTTAGAAATCTTCTCGGGAATCATTAATCCAGAAAAGACTAAATTACTTGGAAGCATGTTCATGTAGTATAAATGCAATTTTGTTCAAATGGTGGTTTTGGGGTCAATATGGGGCTAGAATGGGATTTAGAATTTTATATAGGATTACAATGTATAGGGACTTTCTTTAGAAATCTTTCAAGAGCCATAAAATTACACTGGTTTTATCAAATGAAAACATCGTTGGTTTTTTTTCCCTCAATTAGTGCATGAGATCATAAAATTTTTCATAAAAATATATATAAAGGGGAAACTTTTTAAAATGTTCTCAAGAACGATAAAGTTTTGATTTGTAAAGTTACATGTCATGTTATATGCGTTTACGAATTAAACACATGTCTAAACACGTATTTTATGTTTAAAATCTAAGCACATTGTTTACAGTGTGGACATTGGAGATATACCAAAGAACCACAGATTCACTCCAAAAATAACCTTTATTTACAGCGCAACTTTTAAATAACTACTGTCACTGCAATATACATGATAGTCTTATCTCTTACAGTCACACAGTTCTAAAATGTGACAGACATACATACACATTTAATTGTACAAAGTTGAAGGGTGGAACGTGGAATATTCATATTCATACTCTATACGCGATATGAAGGGTTGAGTTATATAGAATACTAACTTCAATGAAATTTATGTGATAAAATGAGATGTGTTTAGGTAAAAATGTTGAAATATTTATTCTATATCGTAGAAATTAATTCAAAATAAGGAAAGGGGGTTAAAACGTATTTCTAACAACAACAACAAAAGCAAAATATTTCGCCGTTTTAAATACGATTTTTTTTCTGTATAAATCGAAATAACGATGACACTGTATAGCGTTGTTTTCAGAATTTACGAAAATGTTAACTTGAAGTTCCGAGTAAGTCAGACTGGCTTGATTTCTTCAACATGTTCTTGCTCAGTGTTCAATTCTCTGCAATATGTCGGTATCATATACATGTATCATACATGAAAGTGTTTATCTTCATTTCGTGGGCAAAAAAAAAAAATCTGTCAACGGCTTAACTGTACTGATGTATCTAAAATTAAAACGTTGATCAAAGTTCCAGGAAATAAAATTATTTTTCTGAATGCTTTGATACGCAATTAAAGATTTTTGATTTAAACATCAATGGAAGGCAACTACATTGTAGGACTATGTTTTGTTTTTGTATAGAAAGGGACATTTTTTATTAAGCAAAATGTGAAAATAGAAAAAATAGCTAATTTCAATATAGAATTATATTTCAACAAACTACATGTAAATCGTTGCTTTGTGTAAAGGTCAAGTATGACTAGTTTAATGAAAAGATTTTAAACATATTTCATTTGTGACATGACAAACGTTTTGAAATATGATAAAGCAAATTGACAAAATATTCTGTTTAGAAGAATCCATTTCGTCTGACCTAGGCTGAACCTTTTTTAAAAAAGATGTGGAAATAAACAATAACTGAAGAAAATTGCAATCCTTAACATTAATAAGTCAGTGATTATTGATATGTTACAACACTACACTGCATTCACAGAGGCCTGTATAAAACTATGCATATTGTTGGGTTTTTCTTTATCAATTTACAAGAAACCCGTCCAAAGAATGGAAATATGTCGTTTAACGATGTTATCAACCTGATTGACAATAAAACAGCTACCCAGATGCTGGCGGTGTTTGGTGGAACAGTACTCGGCATTATCCTGATTATCACAGTCCACTGCTGCAGGGTCATACGTAGAAAGCAAGTAGATAAGAACTTTTTTCTAATTATAATATGAATTATAGACATTATAATCTGTTTAATATCTAAAACGAATAGGGCCGGACACAACCCATGTTCATATTGTATAATTGAATTCAGCTGAATGTTATACACAGGAAGAAGGAGGATTCAGATTACCTGAGGCGGTTACAGTCGCACGACGTCCCTGATACTCTTCCTCCTGGCTGCTGTGAGCTAAGTAACGTTGTGTTCTTTGAGACATTGTGTTGTCTGGGTATCATCAAAGAGAACATAAAGAAGGAGGTGGCCGAAGTTAACGTTGACCAGTGTAAGTAACATGGAAAGGAAAACAATATAATGTACCAATAGCTCTAGAACCACTGTAGTATATTTGCAAACTTTGTATGCCACTTTGGTCAATTGCAAATAAATCTTAAGCTTGTAGTCTATGAATATGAGCTTTTCAAGAAAGTGAAAGAATTTACAAATACCCTTTCGTCCCTGAAAGACATGTATCTAACGAGACGCTTTTAAGAATATTGATACAGGAAGACATTTACCCCCATTTTATTTTCCCATGTTTTCACCCTCATTCTTTGTCTGTTTATCTAAAACTGGGAAAATTAGAATATACTCAGAGCTCTGAAGTGGCTTGGAACGAAAATGTTGTTCAATACGTCTGGGCGAAAATAGCACTGCACGAAAATGTCCCTCTAAACAGTAGTGAAAGAGGTTCGCTCCTGAGTTTTATAGCATGCCAAATTTGTCGGAAGTATACTTTTAATTTCAACATTGAAGGGAAATCGTGACATCAAAAAGAAAAATCTGAGGTCATAGTGCTTGTTATTGAGCTATAGTATACATGTATTAAACTTGGCCTTTTTGTGCTTAAATTTTACTTCTGATTTATTTGCATAATGTCGACTTGTCTGTCGGTATCAACACAACATAAGCAATGCAAATTAATCATTACATCAAATAGATACATAATCATAAAAGTACCACAAAAGGTACATCATACGCCTGTCGGACAGTTAAGAAAATGTCAGTGCAATATCTGTAACTGTATCCATAATGAGAAAAAGTCTAGAAAACTGTTTGATTTACTTTTAGCCTTAAAGTAGGTGAAGGTCTAGCAGCAATAATGTAGCCCTATCCGACTTTTTTTATTCTGAGGTTTTCAGGATAGGGCTACAATTCCATAGGATCTCCGTTATGGTGCAAAATAATTTTATGAATAACCAATAATAAGCTCCGTGTATTAGTCCCAAATGTTGTTTACACCAAAAGGAGTACCGCTTTTGTGCTTGGGTATGTAGAATACAGGTGTTTTTCATTAAACATCATGTACAACATGCAAAATTCTTCGTCTGCTCTGCCATGCTTGTTATCGCGAGATCTCATAGGTGGATCTACTGAAAAACTTAAACATTGAAAATCTGCGCGAAAATGTAGTTACTCGAGCCACTCTGACAAAGAAAGAAAAGCATATGGTTGCAGAAAGAATTTACACTCTGCTGTTCGTTTTTTAACTTGATATTAAATCTAAACCTTTTTAATACCGACGAAAGAGCTTTCACCTCCGTACTTGTCCATTGGTGTAAATACTACCTAATATGGCATATGCAAATAACTTGACAATCGGAAGTTGAAACTTCAGTACATCAAACATGGCGCACAAATATGAATCGAGAAATTGGAATATATCGAAATTGTTGAAAACTGTAGAATAGAGCCTCACAAATCGTAAGTTGCAGGTTTTTAATTTATATAATGACCAAGAAACATAGAATATCATTTTATTTACGTAACACATAGAACTTTCCTTGAACTAATCATGCTCCTACCGGATGTACTTAATATGCGTGTTTTAGGGCATGCGCCATACGTAAATAGGTAAGAAAATATCAACATCCGATGTATTTTTAGAAGCGGAAGCACGTGTATGTAAATTTTCAATAAACGATGTCTTGGCGATTTGTACCTTCCCTGAGCTGAGTCTAGTAAGGCTACGTACATGGCGAAAAGTAAGAGTTGGAAATTAAAAATTTTACTTATCCACCTCAAGAAGAAAATTCATATATGAAATTAAAAATAGAAGAATTATCAGACGGTGAAGTAATCTAGTTACATGCTGAGTGGGGGCGCTATAGGTGCCAAACGAATGAAAGAATCATCTTGACTTACAACAAATTTTGATTTCCTTGTTACGGAATCTGATGTCTCAATATAGGCCATGCCATTGGCAAAATAATCTCTTCAGGATTAGCATTACCCCCTCTTCAGTCAAGAGCTTGTAGTCTTTGTACAAAATATTGCATGCAGAGGGCTGGATAAAAACACATTTAGCTTAGCACATCAGATGATTTTTAAATTTTGATATAAATGAAAGCAAGTGGACAATAAACATTGTTGACTGTGGTGTAGGGGCAATAAGTAAAACAGTTCAGACAGGCACTGCCCCATCTGCCAGAACAAGTCATTATTGAATCTTGACGAAGATAACTGATGATTTTCTTTTATTGTATGGGGGTTTGTATAGAAATGGGAACTAAAATCAAGTGTATTCCCTAAATTTGAAAACTTTAGAGATAAGAATGCATATTTGAATCAAATTCTCTTCGAAATATCATTTCAAAAGCCGAGAAAAATTTAAAAATCTAACGAAAAATTACGTTTAATAATGAAAACAATCAACCGGAAGTAGTATTTTTCTCAAAATTTGCTGTAAGGAAATATGATTTACCCAGAAAATGAGGAAAAAACTCTGAATTGGACTTACTGCAACTTAATCGTCAGAGGAAATTCAAGCTACTTACAAAAATCGAAGATTCAAATCAAAATATCCTCATAACAATTATTAGTTTAATCACCGAGTTGGGAGTATATCAATCTCTTTAATCACAACCAGTCGAAAATATTTAAAAAATCATTAAAAATTCATTTCTTGATCAATTTCTATAAAAAAAATTCCCAACGAAGCGCTTATTTATATTCTCTCAATTTCAGATCAGTGCGCATGTGCAAAGGGAAAATCCCGTCTGAAAATAGAAATGCGCATACCTGATAGGGTCGTATCAATATACGGCCCGCTTCAATGTTGCGACGTCATAGGTCACCTAATTTGCATTAATTATTCATAGTTACAAGGAGCAAGGAAAGTTCTATGTGCGTAAAGAAAGTCAGCACATGTTTAGAATGATCGAAAATGTTGCGGGAATGAACCACTCCCGCATTTGCACCATTACGGAGATCCCAAGGAGTTGTAGTCCCCCCCCCCCCTCTCAAAGAAAAAATCGGAGAAGGCTACATTATTGCAGCTAGTCAAGGTCCATCAATTAACTAGCTGCAGAACTGTAGCTCTCTGAAAAAATATTTTGACATAACAGAGAGCTACAGAGCCACCCCTTATAAAAACCTTCGATTTACGGTGCACAAAAATCTGCGCACGGTTGAGGCCTTATATCGTTGTATTCTGGAGTTGCTGTCTCATAAATTTAATATCAAAAAATTCTTAACATATTTTCCTACTATACTTGTGTCTAAACATACCTTCAAATATTCATTAAAGCCCCATACGACCTGAAAACTCCCAGCTTCAAATGATTTCGTTTGTTGACGTAGCCATGTTAGGTAGCCGGTCAATTCGAATCCTGGTTAATTTCCATACTTGCACAATAACGTCTAGATGTGAACTAATATCCCCACAAATATTTTAGCTAAATATTTTAAATAATATATCACCCCAGTGCCTTTAAATAATAATTATTCAAATAGCTAAACTCACGGCAATGTGGCTTTCATTAGTCTGGTCCGGTCTCCATCGCTGCCACACGAGTGTTAAGGACTTTAGTAGCATTTTCATGAATCAAGAGCTTATTTTACCTTTAGAAAAACTTTATTTTTTTAATTTCTATAAATTATTCGTATTGATAATAAATGAAGAGCGAATACATAACATATAACGAATTTTATGAAAACAGGGTACGAATTGACCGGCTACCTAACATGGCTACGTCAACAAACGAAATCATTTGAAGCTGGGAGTTTTCAGGTCGTATGGGGCTTTAATGAATATTTGAAGGTATGTTTAGACACAAGTATAGTAGGAAAATATGTTAAGAATTTTTTGATATTAAATTTATGAGACAGCAACTCAAGAATACAACGATATAAGGCCTCAACCGTGCGCAGCTTTTTGTGCGCTGTAAATCGAAGGTTTTTATAAGGGGTGGCTCTGTAGCTCCCCTACTAACGTGTTCGGAACATATTCTTTATCGGTGTTAAGTAGAGCGTAAAATCAAAGACTATCGAATGAAATATAATCTCGCTGCTCCGAGACTCCAACGCGAGCTACCTGAGACCCGGTGAATTTTCTACCGGATATGGATGTGCTTTAAGGAATTCCAGTGTTAATGTAAGTATCAATTAGAAATTATGGTATATTGTGCTTTATTTGTTTTTGCAATATATAGATCTACGTATCAATGCATTATTTTCCTAATGCCATCAGCTAATAAAGCTTAAATAAGAAATGGCAAGAAAGAGTTATCGTCCTTAGATTTGGACCTAGGCCAACTTTGAAAGAAGTCTTGATTATCGTGAAAAAAATATTGAGAGGACATCTTTCTATTTCAAATGCCATAATTAAATTTTAATGTTGCATAGGGATTGTGTTCAATTTATCAAACACTGAAATGTTGCATACAATTTACCATTTCCACGCAGAAAATATTATAGTCTGTTTCATGTTTGAGGTATATACATGTATGTATCTGTGAATGTACATGTTACAAGCAAAGAAAGATGCATTGCAAGTTTCTTAAAACTTCTAAACTTAATATTTCTTTGATGGAAACATAATCATTTTCCTAATCTAGCAGTATAGATAAAGTGAATTTATTTTATGAAGAAAGTAAAGTTTATTGATTGGATCTATTGTGGTGACCAGGGGGTGTGTATACTACCCATTCATAATTTTTTGATATGTAAAGATTTTGATAATTAAACTCATTGATGCATGCAGAACACCTAAGAAAATTAGAATGAATGAAAAGTATATGACATGTATTTGTATGATTATCATTTGGTACATATGTAAATGAAAAATTCCAACTTTTCCTTATATGATATGATTTAATAATAATAATACCATATTTATATAGCACCCTTTTCATCCACTATATGTATGTACGCTCAAAGGTGACCAATTATGGATTGTTTTTAAGTGGAGGGAAAGCAACAATAAATGGAAATTAGAACATGACTAGATGTATACATGTATATATATAGTAACCATTGCCAAAGTATATAATGTACCAGTGATAATTTTAAAAGTTGATCACAAAACTGCAAAGGACATCAGGGGACAGTGCATTATATTTAACAGGATCCTCCCTGTATCTAATGCAGGGTTGTAATTGTCATTTATAACATGTATATTAAATCTGGTAAAAAATGTGCATATTAGACACCAGTGGACAATGCATTAATTAAATTTTTTATCAGATCATGCATCAATCTTCTTATATGTAGCAAAATATCGCAGTCTTTGATTTATATAAAATCATAGTAGAAAACATTTAAAATTCCTGAGTGGTGCAGGTCTCATACTCATTTACAGATTGGCAGTTTATAGCTCTGAGTTTCTGTAACCACACACATGTATTACTAATGTTTATTTATGCAAGCATTTATGATATATATTAATCATTAACACATATATTAATGTGACGGGACAATATACATGGATATACATCATAACTTTTTCCTTTATTGATACATTATAAGCAGTACATATTTTCATAAGTCATTTCTAAAAAAAAAAAAAACAATCCTTTTATGAATGAAATACCTACATGCATTTCTGATCTTTTTAATTAATTTAGATTTACTTATTCCAATTACAAACTTATAATTACAGAAACACACATGTAATAATATCAATAATCTTTTTCATATTTAGATTAGTCATGTATCTGTATGTTAGAGGACAATCTGTACAAAATTTTTAAATCTTAAATCAAATAATTGAATCACAATTAGGATTATATTGCACTACACTGTAATTAACTATTGTTTTAATATACATCAACTATATTTTGTCTGTAAGAAACCTTTGCTGTATCATTTTTAGTATTACATTTCGCAACATAATTAAACAGTTATAAGTCTCAGAAATCAAAATTGAGCTGTGATCATCCAGAAGCTGTTCTAGAAATTTAGGAGAAGAAATTATTTTGCATGATCATATTACATGGATTTTTTTTTTCAAGTTTGGCCAAGTTAGGATCATAGTGTGCACTGAGTATTATTTAACCTAAAGTAAAGAATTTTGTAATTATAAGCTCCCTTTAATAAAAAGCTGACTGTGCAATGTTAATTATTTTACATGTTTTAGTTTGTGCTATATATTTAACTGAATTGCCTTAAATTGTAAAAGAAATTGTGAATTAAATACAATTGTAACTGATCAAAATATTTATTATATTGCATGTTGATGGAGTTTTGAAAATTTAAAAGCATAAATTAAGGCATCAAATAAATATGGTGTTTCTGACCAAAATTTAAACACACTACCCTTAGTTTTTAAAATAAACATATATTGTTGAAGAGATCATTGAAGAAACATTGTTTGACATCTGTAATTCAATTTTACATACATGCCAACTTTTGAAAATCCCCATGGGGGATTTTTCGCGCGACGACCTTTTTTCAACGCTCAAAATTCACGACATTTTACCACGAAAATAAATATTTGTCTTTTCAAATAAAATATCAATCTAATCATTATACATGTATCATACATCAAGTGTGTTTGACCATCAACTTTAACAAAACTATATTAAAAAAAACTTTGAAAGATATAGATAAGTATTTTATTAAAATCATCTATTCAGCAAAAAATCCTCTCCAACAAGTCACATACATATCAAATAATACTTAAAGTTGCATCCTTTTACACCATATACACATTGGCTGGTCTATATATCAACATTTAAATTAAAGCACATGCATTTAGGTACGACTACAAAGGCGATCTTGCTTGTCTGTAAACAATTTCATGGGCTTGCAGAGTCTGGTGGAACAATCTGCATTGCAACCAGAAAAGGAGTGATCTGCCCTGCTATGAAGTTTGCGAACAAAACCTTTGCACCCATGACATCTGAAATAATTACCAAGAAAACACACATCAAAATATACGTTTTTACTTGTAAAATACTTGTAAAATATAAAAATAAAAATTCAGTACAGACTTGTGCAAATTACGCATCACAAAGTCTATTGAATACTACGCTATATAGACTATGTAATACATCGCTATAGACAGATAGATTCGGGTAGCCTATATTATCATAGTTGGAAAAACATATATTTTACGTACCTTTAATATTGCATATTTTGGATGCTGTCAGCGAGAGGCAAAAATCGGGAATGTCCGATTGTTTCGTGGTGACACTATTATCATTGCCATTCACGTTTGTGTAAAGGATATGTCAATTTGAAATCCGTCTTCCCGATTAATTACTATCAAAACATGCTTCGCACTGTCCAATAAGCACCCCGACACGGGCAGACCAAGGAAATTACATCACTCCGATACCATGCGACACAGGTAAACAGCAATGGCTGACTATTGTCCCGATTTCTGATTGGCCAGTTCAGAAATGACGCGGGGTTTCAAATTCCGGTTGGAAATGGGGGTTTGTTGTCGTAAAATGGGAGACATTTTTAGAAAATCGGGATTTCGGGGTATTTTTGCAATCCCGATCGGGATATCGGGATTTGCCTTTTCAACTGCTTGAAATCGGGAAAATCCCGCACAAATCGGGAAAGTTGGCATGTATGATTTTATCTATAATAAGGAATTTTAATCAAACTAAATCTAAAAGTTTCATTGACAAGTGAAAATAAGTTCAATAAGACACAATTAATTTGTTTAAATGGAGATTGTGATCAGAATATTAAAACTTAATTGTTTACAGTTAAAGAAAAAAGTTACGAATTATATGTTCCAATCTGAATTGAAATTAGACTGGTATATTCGACTCGTCTTCGGTACACCTCAATACAAGGAAGTGTATCATAGAGAAGTGTATGGAATCCGGATAGGGCCACGTAGTTCACTATCGCACCATCGCGCCATCGAGGTTTGGGTCGATGGTGCGATGGCGCGATAATGCGATGACGATGGCGCGATGGTGCGATGACGATGACGCGATGGTGCGATAGCGCGATGACGATGGTAAGATGGCACGATAATGCGATAACGATGGTGCGATGGAGCGATACTGCGATGGTACGATGGCGATGATGCGATAACGCGATATCATTATGCCATCGGTATCGCGTTATCGCATCATCGCCATCGTACCATCGCGTCATCGTAGTATCGCTCCATCGCACTATCGCATCATCGTTATCGCATTATCGTGCCATCTTACCATCGTCATCGCACCATCGCGTCATCGCACCATCGCGCCATCGTCATCGCATTATCGCGCCATCGCACCATCGACCCAAACCTCGATGATGCGATGGTGCGATAGTGAACTACGTGGCCCTATCCGTATTCCATAGAAGTGGGATTCTTTTTCTCTTGCCATTATTTTGACTTGCACAGCAATTTATATTTTTAGCCTAAATTTCAAATCATAATACATATTTGTGCATGTGTCTGCTTTCAGTGTACTTTTTGGGGACTTTGAGTGATCGATTCACCACCCTTTGAACAAATGTATTTTGAGATCCTCAAAGGAATCCTAGATTTGTCAAGGTATCACATCTTCCTATAATTGAATGTAATGATTATGTTTTCAAGATTTTAAAGGAGATTATTCTGTCTACAAAGTGAGATCATTTTATCTGTCCTTAAATTTTTAACCAAGCTATACACTGCATGCAGATAATTTTGTTTCATAAAAAATTGTTATAGTATTTAAACATCTTTTTATGCATGGTTGTATATGTACATGTAACTATGGAATCCGGAAAGGGCCACATAGTTCACTATCGCACCATCGCATCATCGAGGTTTGGGTCGATGGTGCGATGGCGCGATAATGCGATGACGATGGCGCGATGACGATGACGCGATGGCGCGATGACGATGGTAAGATACCGCGATAATGCGATAACGATGGTGCGATAGTGCAATGGAGCGATAGTGCGATGACGCGATGGTACGATGGCGATGATGCGATACCGTCATCGCGCCATCGGTATCGCGTTATCGCATCATCGTCATCGTACCATCGCGTCATCGTAGTATCGCTCCATCGCACTATCGCACCATCGTTATCGCATTATCGCGTCATCGTACCATCATCATCGCGTCATCGCACCATCGCGCCATCGTCATCGCATTATCGCGTCATCGCACCATCGATCCAAACCTCGATGGCGCGATGGTGCGGTAGTGAACTACGTGGCCCTATCCAGATTCCATATGTAACAGAACTTATGAAGTACATGTATATGTGTTCAGTGTTTTATTATGTAAAATCTACTTAGGGGTACAACTACATTTACAAATTAATTATGTACATGCACACAAAGGCACAAACACAATTTCTACCTCAAAACTTTCATCAGATACAAGTCAAAAAATTTAAGATTATAAGAATTAAGCTAATAATTATACATGTAGCAGATCTTAGAAATATTTTCATGAAGAGATACATTATTGCTTATGCTATCACTTTGCCTGTATTTCTGTCTTGGTTGAGTATATAGTACACTTGCAGATGACACACACTGTTTCATGGAATACTGCATCTTAATTACTGACAAATCGTATAATTTCATAATATTACATTTTTTGTTACATACTAAATAAGTGCATGATTTTTTTCCTTTTAGAAGCCATGTTTTAATTGCTGCCCATCAAATAGTACTGTGTCTTGCATGTGTAAATTGTAAGTATTCAGTGTCTTAGTATAAATCGTTAGTATTTTGAAGCATGATGTCACAGTTAGTTTATTATGTCTCCCCTCTTCCAGGGGGATCGAGACATTGTTTTTGTATTTTCTGTATGTCCATCTGTCTGTCACAAATTCTTGTGAACGCTTCTCCTCCTACCGTATATGGCTTATCCGCTAGACTTGAAACTTTGTACAATGCTTCAATGCCATATGGAGATGTGCATATTGTTGGGACGGGAGGATCCAATTATTTTCCTAAAAGTTACAGTGGATCTAAGAGGAGTGGAAGATGTTTAAATAGCTTGTGAATGCTTCTCCTCTGATATGGATTATCAGAGTTAGACTTAAACTTTTCACAATACTTCAATGCCATTTGCAGATTGACATATATTGTAGGGATAGGAAGATCCAATTGTTTTCTTAAAATCTTAGGGGTGGAGGGTATAAAATAATTTGTGAACACTTCTATATGGCTTATCGGAGTTCATAAATGCTTATATGCTTCTGTTCATGCTTTCTCCTCAATACCATACAGTACAATAAGGGGCAGTTTCATTTGGAGAACTTCCAATTTGGGGAGCTCAGGGAGACATTTGTATTTCCTAATAAACAATCTTTAGTTTCAAATTGTGATTATGGTATTTTTGTTTCTCTTCTATGAAATGTTAATTATATTAAATATCTATTTTGAAAAAAAAATCATAAGATATATATGTAAAGTTATAATTAAAATTTTTCTTTCTGGTAAAATAGGCATAGTGTATATGCAGTGTAGGTAGAGATAAATCACATAGCAAAGAAAAATTCCAAATTGATTTTAGCTCACATGAGCTGAAAGCTTGAAAGAGCAATTCTGATAACTTTTTGCTGTCATCAGTCCATCTGTACAACCTTTTCAACTTCTCCAGAACCATAGTGTTAATTTCAGCCTAACTTGCCACCCTTCACAGGGGAGATAATCACAAAATAGGGTGGGTTCATTAAAAGTCTTCTCAAGAACCACAGGGCCAGAAGAGCTGAAATTTACAAGCAAGCTTCCTGGCATAGTGTAGATTCAGGTTTATTAAAATAATGACCCCCTAGGGATAGGATGGGGCCACAATAGGGGATCAAGGTTTTACATGCAAAGGTATAAGGAGAATCTTTTAAAAATCTTCTTCTCAAGAACCACTGGGCCAGGAAAGCACAAATTTGCAAGAAAGCTTCCTGACATAGTGCAGATTCAAGTTTGATAACATCATGGCCCCCGGGGGTAGGATGGGGCAACAATTGGGGATCAAAGTTTTACATACAAATATATAGGGAAAATATAACATCTTCTCAAGAACCAATGGACCAGAAAGTAAGACAAAAGTTTATATTTACATGAAAGCTCCCTGACATAGTGCAGATTCAAATTTGTTAAAATCATAGCTCCCAGGGGTAGGATGGGGCCACAATAGGGGATAAAAATTTCACATACAAATATATAAGGAAAATCTATTGTTTTTTAATTTTAAAGAATCACTGGGCCAGAAAGTCTTACATTTATGTCAAAGCTTGCTGACATAGTGCAGATTTAAGTTTGTTAAAATTACTCCCCCCCCCCCCCCCCCCCCCCCCAGGGGAAGGGTGTGGCCACAATAGGGGATCAAAGTTTAACATACAAATATATAGGGAAAATCTTTTTCTCAAGAAGCCATTGGGACAACGAAATTTACATTTACATGAAAGCTTCCTGACATAGTGCAGATTCAATTTTGTAATAATCATAGTTATGGGGGTAAGTTGGGTCCACAATAAGGATCAAAGCTTTACATGCAAATATACAAGAACAATCTTTAAATATGGGCCAAGGTAACTCATGCGAGCAATGTGGTCCATGGGCCTCTTGTCTTTAATGCTATTGATACTAAATTGAAACAGAATAGATATCTAGAAGGAGTAATTAAGACAATCAATCAGTATTCATATTTCATACTGGAAAATAAAATTTAGATAGCTTATATTGATCATTGTGAATTTTTTTTTCTTTCAGAGATTCATTTTGAGGAAATAGCTGGTGTGCAGTGCACATTCCTAAATGAATTCATCAGTTTACATTAAGGATCTACCTTCAAATCCTGTAATCTGGGATGCTCTAAAGTGCATGTCACAGACTAAAGTTATAAAAATAACTTCCAAGAATTTTTAAGAAATTGTTATAACTTTGAAATGTATGTATATACATGTATACTGATATTGAATTAAATTTTATAAAATTTCAACATCTGATTTTATGTATATATAGACATATTGTAAAAAAAATTCCACTCTAAAGGTTTAATTTCTTTAATATTTAAGACTTAAAAAAAACTTTTGCAGATACAGTGGTGTAACATTGTCTTACTTTCTGATCAATACATATAGATAAGAAAACTATGTATATTTCAATAAATGTGGAAAATTTTCAACCATTGAATTTCCATTTATGAGTAGTAACTTGTACATAGTACTTCCTAACCAACTTTGATACTGTATAACTATAACTACCTGCTTGCATGCATTGCAGAGCACGTACAGCCGTGGTAATAATTCACATTTGCTGATGAATTGCTTTAGCATAAAGAGTAAAATTAGTACGTTAAGTTTTAAATTTATGAAAATGCATATTAGGCTTTTCACAGATATTTCTTAAAATATATAGAAAATATGTATATATTCATATAATTGTATAAATCCTGCTAATCTAGCTTCTTCCTAAGTGAGGTGTATGGCACGCCATATTTATACAATGTATCTACCGGGTATTCCTTTAAGGATTTCATATATAATTTATGAAATATCTTCTATTTCTGATATCTAATAAATCTTATAAGATATATATCTCATATAATATATAGTTTATAAAATATTTAAGATATATATTATAAATTATGAAAGATATCTCCTAAGCCTTATAAGATATCTTGTATATCAAATGATATAATGTTTAACAGATATCTTATAAAACATAAAATATCTTAAATGTTTTATAAGATTTCTCACAAGCTTTATAAGTTATCTTACATATCTTATAAGATATCTCATAAACAATTTAAAAAAAAATATAGCTCAAACTTTGATATATCTTATAATATACATGCAAGATATCTTGTATGTTTTATGATATATATCTTATAAAAGTAAATTCATATGATACATTATAAAGTTAACAAGATGTCTTATAAAATTTCGTTTTTGAGATATCTTATTAAGTTTGAGATATCTTAAAAGACATAAGATATATGTTTTAGAAGATAACTTATAAAATATATAACATATTTTATCATCTTTTATCAGATATCCAATTATAAAGGATACAATTAATATATTTCATAAACTTTAGAAGATATCTTGAAAGTTCAATAACATATCTTATAAAATTTATGAGATATCTTTAAAGAGGAATAAATCTAAAAATAGAATGCTATAGAAGTGTAGTAATAGAATCTAACAATAACATCAATTTCATTTTTTCTGTGACGATGATTAACTTATAATGTGATATATTATTTTGTGCAGTTTATATGAGTCGCAAATATACTATAAGGCAGGAATCGCACATTTTCTTCACCAATTCTATTTTCAATGCAAAATATTCTCTTTTTGTAACCAATGCTGAAGATAACTTAATTTGTTAAAAATCCTTGACAAGAGAAAAAAAATTGATTTGTCCTGTGACTTGCCCACTCTACAAAATCCTAAATCGGGGAGGGGGAACTTTTCTCCTAAGTTCGAAAAAATTCATGATTTCTTAATTCGGAGGGGGAGGGGGTGTTAAAAACTTACTACCAAAGATAATTTTTTTTATACAAATTCTCCATGAATACATGCATATATGTTTGCAGTTCTGTATTACCCTAAATACCACTATAAATGAAAAATGAAAGAAAGCAGTCTCCCCAATTTCTTTATTTGCATATGTTATAAACAATGGAATTATTACCGTTGCCCCCCCCCCCCCCCCCCCGAACAAAAGAAGAAAAGACCCTCCCCCCTCATGACACGACAATAAGACTAAATATCAGATAAACTACAATCTAAATCTTTAAATGACTTTAACTTCCTGAGCTTTTCACTATTTCACAATCATCGCTGGTATGACAGTACTTAATTGAATTTTCTAATTTGCATTGATGATACATGTCTATTACAGTATATAGAAAATGACTATAGCTTTGGCATATTTATTTCCGGTTTCCTTCACTGCGGAATTTGACCTCACCTCTAACCTTTTAATGGGTCAAAAAACCCACGTGGTGTAAATTTAAATAACAATAACGTTAGTAGGGGTATGTTATGTCAAAATATTTTTTCAGAGAGCTACAGTTCTGCAGCTATCAATTAACCTGAAATGCAAATTGGATCACTCTTCCTCTGAGACGAAGGTTGTGACTACATTTCGGTGTAATACCTGTATCCATAACGAAAAAAATCTGTAAAACTTCGACCTACTTTTAGCCCTAAAGTAAGTCACGGTCCACCAATCCAGCTGAAATGCAAAGTCACTCTTACGCTTCTTTACAGCGTCATTACATAATACGTCCAGTGAGTGCATGGTTTGTCCTATTAACTTCTCTTACCATTGGTATTGAAGATGTTCATGTGGGAAAGATTTTGATATTCAATTTTTAAAGAAAGAAAATTACACGTTGTTGAACTTAGTCAGTTTTGAGGAAATATTATAAAGTGATGCAAGAGTAAAATGGTTTGTCCTTGTAACTCCTCTCACAGTTTTGAAGTTAAGGCCTTTGTAAACAACTTTAAGATGTGCGTATTGTAAGGATTTTGCTTCTCAACATATGAACGTCTTGTTGAGGGAGGTTTAAGGAGGTATGAGAACCCAAGAAATTCATAATAAAAGGAATGTGTTCCATTCATATGATATTGAGCTGATCTACATGTATGTAATAGAGTTTGCATTAACTCTTGCAAAATTACATTTTTATGTTACATTGAAAATTTAAAAAAAAAATCCTAATTCTGCAAGAATTTTGAAAACGGAATTTTAAAAAGTGGATAACAATAATGGATAACAAATTTGAATTATTGGTCAAAATACAAAATTTTCATACACAATGTCTGGAAAAATGATATAGAGGTTTTTTAGAATCGGTATTCTGTTTGGAAAAAAATAACCAAATTGATGAATTCACAACATTTGAATCTCTACTACTTGCACCATAAATTACAAAATTGAAGTACACGTCCAGGATTGCAAATATTGACAATAGATTGGATAAAACAGAAACTATAAAATCGTGCAGATTTAGGACATTTTGATGAAACAATCCTTCCGCCATAGAATGTAGTCCTTTCCAAATCCTTTCAAAATTTGTATCGACATGAAATTTTTCAACTGGATAATTTAAAGTGATAAATGTACATGTATAATATAAGTTCTTGATATTAAATTTATTTTTCTTTGATTAACTTTCCCTCTATTTCAGTGGTGTCTGATTTGAAGCTTGCCAGAAGTTTATCTAAGAGTAATTCAAAATCCAGGGATAGATTAATCCCCGACGAAAAAGGAAGCAAACAATCTTTAAGGTCCAATCGTAGCAAAATACCCTCTGACCACAGAATTAACCAGCAAAAGAGGCCCAAATCAGAAAGTAAGACATGCAATTTTGCTAGGGAAAGTCATGATTCTTATGTCATCAATGTTGAAGGTAACGAGACGGACACATCCAGCACTAAATTGAACATTGAATATCCAGAGTTGCGTAGGAATTCTTCTAGATCGTTATCCAGGTCAACAGAGGGTGTTGATCAGACTGTGAAAGGAATGAAGTGTAGTTGTGGTAAATATACTACAATGGAAACGTCAAAAACCAGAACAGATAGTGAAAGACCCTATGTAGCTACGTCTGATCAAATAATCCACGCGGAGGATATTCTTGCCGAGAAAAACATTAGAGTCCTGTCACATCCCAATTCATTAGTTGGAGTCCAGCATATGTCGAATCAACATGGCAGACCAATCTCAAAACTTAAAAGTGAAAGTTTTCGCAGTTTGAGTTCTAGAACACAACACGAGGACGCTATCCAAACAAAAGGATCACGACAACATACATCACAACCTACACCAGATATAGCAACCACGGACAAACGAGAGTACTGCAGAGTGTGTCAACGAAATCCAAGTTATCAATCAATCCTTAAAACTCAACAGAGGCAGTATGTTCCTGACATTTCGTCAGGAAGAGGGAAAAGAATTTCAGCTCAAACACAGACTACTCCAACTCTCCTTTCTGTAGTAGAACGACCAATATCACCGCCACCCCCGGCACCCACATCAGAACCACCACTCTCATCACATTCTGGATTTGCACGTGTAGATAAGACCCAAAATTTCCCATCTTGTACATGGTATGCAAATCCTCTGTCAGCTCAAACACAGACTACTCCAACTCTCCTTTCTGTAGTAGAACGACCAATATCACCGCCACCCCCGGCACCCACATCAGAACCACCACTCTCATCACATTCTGGATTTACTCGTGTAGACAAAACCCAAAATTTTCCTTCTTGTGCATTGAGTACAGGTCATTTTCTGGGCTTTGATAAGTCAGCACAAACACAGACAACTCCATCTCTACGTTCTGTGCTAGAACGACCAATACCACCACCACCACCCCTGGCACCCACATCAGAACCACCACTCTCATCACATTCTGGATTTACTCGTGTAGACAAAACCCAAAATTTTCCTTCTTGTGCATTGAGTACAGGTCATTTTCTGGGCTTTGATAAGTCAGCACAAACACAGACAACTCCATCTCTACGTTCTGTGCTAGAACGACCAATACCACCACCACCACCCCTGGCACCCACATCAGAACCACCACTCTCATCACATTCTGGATTTGTACGTAAAGACAAATCCCAAAATTTTCCATCTTGTGTATTGAATCTAAGTCCTGTTCTGGGCTGTGATAAGTCGGAATTTACTGATGTAAACAAGAAGCGTTTCTCATTGGAAGACTATACTGCAGATCATCAGAGAGATATGCAGGAAAGCTATTCCCATTCTCCTAGTAACGCAATTCCAAATGATGACGTTACGTATTTACAGCAAAATGTAAGACAGGGCAGTAATCCTACAGTTTCAGTGCCACATTCAACGTCGCTCCGTGGATCTGAACGTGTTCGAAGGATTACTTCAGACCAAGAGGAGAGGTTACAAGGAAACTACATTATTCGACCAGGAAAATCGGCCCATTATCTCCAGGATCGACTACAGGAAAACCATTCCAAATCTTCTCATTCTGAGAATTACATGAAAGCAGACGGAAAAAATATATTGTCAAATCATAAATTTTCAAATCAAGAATATGGTGATGACCCTACAAACCAGCTTTCGGGAGATGAGAAGATATGGTATATTGAGAATTACCACCCCATCGGTACTCGTATGCACGCAAGAAGAAGTTATTCACAGCCAGCAGTATCTCACAAATCGAACGATATTTCAGATCGTAATGAAATTTACTACAACGAATACTACGCACCAAAATATTCTGAATATCTAAACAATGAGGCAGAGCATGTTGTGATGCCTATATACAAAGTTCCAACCACACAGTCGTCAGCAAACTCGTACCAAACCACGTATCGAGAACATTTTGGAGCCTCTGGTGTGCAGAATATTAGAAATCGAACTAGATCAGATCGTCAGTTGGTTGATTCTGGAATTGAAGTCAACGGAAGCAGAGAGACAGACTACTCAGGAGAAAGACATGGACACATCAGATCTCCACAGCCACAATATCAACAATTACGAGAGAGATATGAGAGATCTGACTACAGCTCGGACAGAGGAAGAGGACAGCGTAGACAATATGATTTCGAATCCAGATCTTCAAGTAGAGAAGGAAGGTATGACCAAAGACCCTCGAATAACCGTAATTTGGAAAATGACCAACAGGTTTTACAATTTCTTAACGAACGGGGAAGTGTCAGTAGTTTCGTGGAAACTAACCGTCGTAGTCCACAGGACGCCAGACGATCTCGTTTTAGTAAATACGATCAAAGGCGCCGCTCAGCTCCTTCGGCGTCGTTTCCTTCTGATTATGAAGAGGAAGACCTGCAGGATGACAACGATGTTATAGAGTATTTACACCAAAAGAAAACTGTTAGTGGTCTGATAGAAAACAGTCGACAGACAACGCCAAGGACTGTCACTCGGAGATGTGAAAATCGCCGCTCAAATATAGCCGACAACGAAAGAGACAGAGAAAGTGATGAAGAAGTGTTGTATAACCTCAGACAAAGAAGAAGTGTTAGCGGTAGAAGAGGAACGGATGATCGGGATGTACGAGAAAGGGTTATGCAAAATGTTAAAGAGGATTACGAAGATGTGATACCGCAATCCCTGGAAACAATGTCGGGCGTCAATCAAGAATTGAAATACACTAAAATGTTTGCGACGAATTCTACTGTATACCCACCAACTGCCGCAAAAATAGGAGAGCGAAAGGACATAAGAGTACCCATTATGTCAAAAAATGTGTTTTCTCCACCATCTGCGAGCAGAGAAAATACGCAACAGAGGCATACTGCAGAAAATGACGACCCTACAACGCGTTATCAAGATTACTTGAGGAGAAGTATGATTCGTTGGCCCGTGAGAGACATTGACATCAGGCGGTCAAGAGATGCCCTAAAAGGAAATAGATTGCAAGAGTTGTTGAACAAAGACAATACATCGTTTGAGCAACCTCGAGACCAAACACATGCAGCTCGCACTCCATCAAGAAAAGCATACGCAAGAGGTCACCATGGAAACAACAATAATATAGGATCAAGAGCGTATCTAAATGACACACGGGAAGAAACCTATGACTATTCCCAAAACCATATCAATCGAAGAGAGGGGATTCAGTATAATGAAGAACCTTATTGTGATAGAAATGAAACGTTTACTGGGGATGAAAAAAATAGTTTTCTGGAGCAAGTAGAACAAAGAGGTAACAATAACAGGATGGCTTATCAGAGCAGAAATTCGCGAATGAGAGAACGATCACAAACTTCATCTGAAAGAGCCAAAGATCTTCCATGGAACGCATTGCAAAACATATCTCAATTAGGAAACGATAGTAGTTTAGACAACGGAAGACTCAATCCGAAACACAGCACTCCAAAGGCGTCTCCCATTGATCCAGAGCTACACAGAATTTGGGAAAATCGAAATAATCAAGAGTCGGGGTCTCTGCTAGAACGTCTGCGCAACAGTCAGACGATTCAGGATAAGTTTTTCTCTAGATCTGATAATTTAGAAAACACTGAAACGGGAGGTGACGTAGACTGCGACAATTGGAATACAGATGCTGAGTCCAGAGTGGGTAGAAGACGTAGCAGGGAGAGAGCACTCCACAACCAACAAATCGTCTATAACAATCAGGCCGAACACGTGTCGAGATCCGGGAACATCGGTAATAGTAGCGCACAAACATTGACTTCTCTTCACGGTGTACCTTCTGCGAGTTTCCACAACAGAGTATCTTCAGCTTTTTTGGGACCCCAAAGCTTACTTGGAGATAAGCAGGAGGCCCAGAGACAATCATTTATCGGTTGTCACAAGTCGGGTGGAAACACTGTGTATCCTACCGGTCGCAAAAGACAATTCCCGAGAAATTCGGATGCAATTAACTCTGAAGAATCCAACCAAAGAAATTTTCCACCTCGCGAATATTGATTTTTGTAAATCTTTGCTTGTCGTTCAATGATGTTATATTTATGCCAAATTCAATATATGATGCCAGGCGGAAAATAGCTTTTTGGCATTTGGAAGTTTCATTATTTGAAAATAAATATTATGTCAGCTTAATTCACATACAAAAAATCAGAAATCACTTTATGTTTATACCTTTCTTAAGGACAAGAAACCGTTCGATGACCATTTGTGATCCGTTTCCGCTTGTTGTGCACATTTCATTGTTTGTCGATTGAAGCGTTGCTTTTTAACATTCCAACTTTTTTCAGTGACTCTAGGGCAAGTTGTTGAAGAAAATATATGTTCGTGCAGTTATAAATAAGTAACACACTTTGAATTTGGATGGTAAATAATCATGGAAAATCTATGAAAATCGCTTAAGGTCTTAGGATACCCAAGATTTTGGAAGCATCAAATGAAGTAGGATTTTGCTGTGTTTACGTGGGATTTTCTTTTATTTGATCAAATAATAATGTAGATGCCATCAATACATGAAATGCACCGTTTATGAAGAATTTCAATTTTTGGATAATGTTTTTCAAAGTAAAGATTTGTGAATAGTGCAAAAATAAAGGTGGTTTCATGGGGAAAATTTTGTGATAAATATTGACTTTTAGCAATATTAAAACATTACAAGTAGTTTTACCAAATACTACATCAATGTTTTTGGGGTATTCTTTGCTACAATAATGTAATGTAGAATTATTATTACCCTTTATTAGGGGATGGTATGGTATAGACCTCTACTATTATTATAATCCGAGATTCCTCTGACTCTTAACCCCGCTTTTATTTTGTGACTTCTGCGGGGGAGAGTCAGAGCGGACTCCATATTGAAAAGTGGGAATTCAGCGACACCAGCTGGTGTCGCTGCTTTACCTACCTCTTACAACTTTATTTCGCGGACTCATCTTCCAAGACGCGAGGATTCAGTTATCGGAAGATTATTCTACAAATACATCATGATTAATATGATGCTATCGCCGTTTAAACGGCCCTAACACCGACAAATGGAGCATCACTTGAATGAAGTCGCCGCCTCGCCATTTGATTTCTTTGCGCATGACGTCAGCACATGTAAACACAAAATTCCATCCTTTAAACGGCGATAGCATCGTATTAATCATGATGTATTTGTAGAATAATCTTCCGATAACTGAATCCTCGCGTCTTGGAAGATGGGTCCGCGAAATAAAGTTGTAAGAGGTAGGTAAAGCAGCGACACCAGCTGGTGTCGCTGAATTCCCACTTTTCAATATGGAGTCCGCTCTGACTCTCCCCCGCACATGTCAAATATAAAAGCGGGGTTAAGAGTCAGAGGAATCTCGGATTACTATTATTATTACAGACAAAATCACCAGTTCTTGCGCTCGGTCGCACGTGTGTAGAATGAAAACAAAGCTTTGTTGTCCATTCCCGTTTCAAACAATACAAGTGCACCTCATTCGATGCCAAAGAAGTCGATCTTGTCTCTAATGTGGTTGATATCACCAAACAGACACAAAAAAATATTCCAAGTGCGGGACTTTTCAACAACTTTTCTTTCAGTAATTGTACTTTCAATTTCACGAAGTGACAACATGGCCGACTAGCACCGTAAACTATACCTACACTGTTTGCAATTAGATAGATTTGAAAAAGAGCTCTTTAAACCCAGTTCAGATTGTACAACTTTGTTCATAAGTTGATATTTATGATATTTAATTGAAAACCAATTCAAGAATTGGACTACTATATTTTTTCAGCATTTCGCACTTTTTCTTTTATGTTACGACATCACATTTTTGCTTTCCATGTCTAATTGCTACTTACCCAAAGAATTAGGCGGGAGATTTAAGATATAAATAATAAATGCACACATTAAAAGGGTTTCAAAAATGTAAATATAAGGAATGGATTATTATTTTTTGAAAGATGTAGTCTCATAACTGCAACGATATGTACAACAGATTTTAGTCTCATAACTACAACGGTATGTACAACAGATTTTAGTCTCATAACTACAACGGTATGTACAACAGAAAGATGTAGTCTCATAACTACAACGGTATGTACAACAGAAAGATGTAGTCTCATAACTACAACGGTATGTACAACAGAAAGATGTAGTCTCATAACTACAACGGTATGTACAACAGATTTTCATAACGCGTGTTATTCAATGTGTATGCACACACAATTGCAGTTATGAGACTACACCTTTCAAGTACATGTACTATTAAATCATTGCTTAAATGTAGTTAAAACATATTTCCGTTTTTTTATGCTGGTAATTTATTTTTTCTCATCAAGTTCAGATACTGAAGCATTATAAGTACTGAGATGTATAAAAGTGTGCATTGACACAGTTTAATGTCCGTCAGCCACCTGTGTTTACTTCTAAACGACAACAACACTACATTTACCCTGGACGTTTGATGTGGATCATCTTGTTTCATGAAATGCTTGTGTGCAACAATAGCCCAGATATTGCATGCAACAATTCTACAAGACTTTGGAATATTGTATTAAACAAATGACGACCTACACAGGCTTTGAAGCGGGTTCTTAAATTTTTCTAATTTTCCTATTTTTTTTTTTTTTTTTTTTTTTTTTTTTTTTTTTATATATCTGAGGCCCTTATTTTCCTTATTTTTTAAAGCTCTAAAATCCTAACAAAACCCTTATATTTTCAGGAAAATCCTTATTTTACAATTTTAGGGTTTTTTCGATAAGCAAAACTTGCTGAAAAGTTGAAAAGTAATCAAATCAAGCCGTAATATACTTTCAGAGTGATTGTGTTGAATCAATGTATTTCTCTGAAGACATTTAGTGGTTATCAGCTTGTATAATCTGCTATGATGGTAATTTGCTTTTGTATTTTATGTTTTCACATTGTAGTTCAGTGTCTCTTGTTCCACACCACGGGAAAAATCCCCGAAAAAATACCTCCTGTAAAAATTAATGATTTTATTTTGCGTTATATGTTTTAAAAATCATTAATTTTTACAGGAGGTAAATTTTCGGGAATTTCCCGTGGTGTGGAACAAGAGACACTGAACTACAATGTGTTAACTTTTTCCATAAATATGAAATTGAATTCCTGTGAACATGTTTTTATCATTATTTTTTATATTTAACTCCGGTCCCGACAAATAGAAAGTATCATGTTTAAAACAAAAGGATATGTGACAAACACTAGAAACTGTTTATTGTGTTAAGAATTATCTTGTAAATTGAAGAAAGAAATCTGCTTTAAACGAAACTTTTACTAGTACATTAATTTTACATGTATATTTAACCTAAGTAAACCAAAACATGACACAGTTCTTGTTTGCATAACAGAGATTATGAGCTCTGTAAATGTGGAGGTACAAGATTTGAATTTTCATAGAAAAATTTGCAATGTAAGTCGAAGATTTTTAACTTTGATTTTCTTCTCTCTCTCTCTCTCTCTCTCTCTCTCTCTCTCTCTCTCTCTCTCTCTCTCTGTATTTGGAGAGGGGATGTTTCTTTCACAATTAGCGATATTTAACTCTGATCACGACAAATTGCAGACTCGACCTTTGCTGCCCTTTATTATAGTAATATTTACGAATTCATCGCTCGTGTCTATCTCATCCTTCCAAGACAAGATTGCTAGATGAGATTGGTATGCTAGTAATATTTTTTCTGAATATTCAATTCTATCAGAAACATGTTAGGATTTTTAAAAAGAAATGTACTAACAATTTAAATGTTTCATTTTACTAATTTATTTATGAGCGAAAGGTTTCAGCGATCTTTGTATCTGATGGAAGTTTGGCGGTTATTTCTTTGTCAATAGTCTCTCTTCGGTCATTTGTTTTTCATCTTGTACAAATCAGAACTAATTATTCTATTTAAAACACTTGGGAGAATTTTCCCATTTGAATACCATTTTTAGAAGAAATTATCCAGAGGTATTTTTTTTTTCTATCTTGGACAATGATATAATTTTGACAGGACTGAAAATTCCACCATTTTTCCTACATGTATTGTGAGAAACATACACCTTACAACTTTATAACAAATATTTGTTATCCTTCAAACATGTCTAGGTTCAACCACGAACTATAAGAAACCGATAAAAAAAAATCTCATAAGCAATTTTCATTCCTCCCAGTATTATCAACATGAACAGTAGCAAAATGCCTGGACTTTGCCGTGTTCAGATCTGTAACCTTTTTGTTGTGTCGGTGTATTTCATTTCTCGATAAAAAGCGTAACATAAAAACTTATTATGTCGTGAAAAACTGCTGGGATAAAATGACAACGATTTAAATACAAGCATAAACGTGTTGTGTGGGATATAAATCAAGGAAATCTGCATAAACTACTTTTCCTTTTAGAAATACTATTCAGAAAAAGGACAAACTAAAAAATATATAGGCCGTCAGTACTGGCAAAATGTTTCGATTATTGCATATTACTTCATTTTGATGATTTGTCAACATAATTTGTTAAATTCTAAACAGAGACCGTGAAAGCCTTCTAACACTCCATGAACCCCTAACTAGGCAGTATATGCGTGTATATTTCTTGTAGATACAGGAACGATAAATCTAAAACTATCTAAGGTAATATTTGTATCATATTGAGTTACTGTTCTTTGCTTGCTTTATCGACGTGAGAGAAACCTGTCTTATTTTACCCACAGTGCAAATATTCCTACAATACTGTGTATGCAACTATTTTAATGAAAGACATTTGTATTCTAATTCTTAAATAAATACCTGGTTATATCGATTTTGTTACCTTCCTTATGCGAAAAAAAAAAAGAACAGAAATTAGTTCGATATGATGAACCAAAGTTTGCCAAATTTCTGTGAAGCATCGCTTTTTCATCCAAACATGCACTATTATCTGAAAACAATAGCGAATTCGCACCTGCGAGTTTCTCATTTAGAGCGTGTTTGGATGACATCTGTAACCTTCGAACACCCAAAGTGCAAACTGGGAAAATAAATGAACCACTCAAATTAGCAGACGTGAGATATTGCGATACGTGTATACACCATTATGTCTTGTTTGAACGCTTGTTTATCCGCCGTGAAAACAATACAAAAGATTAAGAGAACATTCCATTTTATCGGTATTAAATTCACTCATCACATCAAAAGATTATACCCCCAAAACAACCTACTTCTCGCGCGGATGGGGATCTTTGTTTACCCCCTCCTTCCGTGGAGCATGTAAAATTTAGCTCTACGCCTCGAACAAGTACTGTGTGGTTTTTTGTCTTTAATTAGACAAATATTTGAACATTTTCTTTGGCTAAGACAGTTGCAGGGTAATTATGAGCATTATAGTTTGTTGGTTTCTTACACCAAGGTATCATTATGACAAAACACCCCCCTGGATTAACCTCGGAAACACAGGTGTGAAATTCTTATCTGTTGGGTGGAAATCAACAGGACTGTATTGAGAATCCGTCTGTGAATATCGTCTATCATATCTTTGAATACTCAAAATGTTGCGACGTAAATGCTGTATATGTACGTTGTATTTTACGCCACGAGTTTGTCTTTTCACAGGGTGTGTTATAATTTGTCATGTGCTCAGTGAAAATTGTAAAGTATGTTGATTGTACTTGTATTAATTTTCTACGCGTATATTTGAACACTAGGGTTAGCTGTTTATTTCTGTTAATTCTTTTAATTAACTTTTATTTCTCTACATTACTTCTGGGGACTCTCTCTCTCTCTCTCTCTCTCTCTCTCTCTCTCTCTCTCTCCGTTAATTATTTTATTAACTTTTATATACATTACTTCTGCTCTCTCTCTCTCTCTCTCTCTCTCTCTCTCTCTCTCTCTCTCTCTCTCTCCGTTAATTATTTTATTAACTTTTAACTTTTGTATACATTACCTCTGCTCTCTCTCTCTCTCTTAATTATTTTATTAACTTTTATATACATTACTTCTCTCTCTCTCTCTCTCTCTCCGTTAATTATTTTATTAACTTTTATATACCTTACTTCTCTCTCTCTCTCTCTTCATTTTTTATTTGAGATCGCCATGATAAAATTGTCTTACATACATGTATCAGCATTGGTCTGCGGCCTGCTCTGTATACATGTACTGTTTTTATCTAACCGTGTAGTCACGTGTCGTGATTCTTTTAATTATTGAGGAATTCTTTTTTGACTAGTTGATTAGATCCTTATAAACAAAGATAGATCTGGGATCTGATGCATGCACATTGGTTTTTTTTTTTTTTTTTTGCAGAACATTATGAGAGTTTGGCAATTTGAAATAAAACGACGATGATATTTATTCAAATTTGCGTCCCATTTTGCATGCGTTGCATAAAGTATATGTTAATAGATATATTATCCAATTATCAAAGTCTAAAAATACAAAGAATTTTAATATGAATTCATATAGAATATAAAAAAAAACCAAAAACCGAGTTAACTGTTATTCATACATGCAACTTTCCAAATTCTCACGTATTTGTGCATAGAACATGGTTGGCCGCCTATCACATTTTGATACTCACACAGAGACATGTGTATAATGCGTTTTGTCTGTAGTATCTCTACAAATTGTAATGCTGAATATCTCGATAGAAATGAACATTGAATGTAAATAAAAGGAGTAATACATGAGGGTATGAACTGTAATGATTAAAACCGGTACAGCTGTGGTTACGTGCACGTTTCTGGTACTGGGACATGAAGTGTTACAAATATAAGAAAAATTCAAAGTACCTTAATTTAAAAAAAAAAGTGATATTTTTGTGTTGTTCTAATCTTCACCTATCCATTTTTCAAACATTGGACCTACAGCTTACCAAGTTTTTAAAACTGAGAGAGACAAACATGCAGATATTCTTTTTTCTTTGTTCATAACTCGTGTCTTTCCCACCAGGAAAAGAATCCCCAGACAAGAAATGTCGTCAGTAAAATAGCATAATCTTATCAAAGATATACACAATGTATCTGTAAAGTAATTTGAAGATTTATACAGTTTGTCTTCATAACAGATGGACACCACACAAAGGAAAAGTAATTGATTTCGAATTTATCGGTTAAACTCCACAGTTATTGCAAATAAATTGTTTTATTTTATTTAATATTTAAAGCAGATTTAATTTGTAGGATCAAGTGACTTATACTTCTTATCAGCTCCCCCCCCCCCCCTATATTTTGAAAATGTTTTTTCTTTTCTTATTTCAATTCAAATGAAACAGAATATTTCTTCTAAAAACAAAACTTAAAGATATTTTTTTCATTAAAAATAATAATGAAAAACTTGTTATAGCTAGTATTCTCTACTTTTAGACAGCAAACACATGATGACCATTAATATGTAAACCCATCCCTCCACCCCCACCCCCCAAAGTACATGTAACATCTTTGCTTAAAAAAAATTCAGACTATCGTTAAAACAAAACACATTAACATCTTTAGTTTTAAGAACACACATATGATGTTGGTATAGTTAGAATTTAAATTGTACATAGATTTATTTGATACCAATAATAAAACAGTAATGCTCATATTATAATACAAAAAGGGTATTGAAAACAATAACCTTGAAATAATCCATTATCAAAAGCATGCATATTGTACTTCATGGAGCGCCTACGCCCTTCATGCCGACGTTAAGCGTCTCCTGTATTTTCAAATCTGAAATTTATTTCCGTAATAGATAGATAGGTAATTATACACACACCAACTTATGAAGTGTGTGTGTGAATGTTTTCATATTTAAAAGAGTTTTGGAGTGAGTGCTGGACTTGGTTTTTTGCGACACACTAAAGGTTTTTCGATGCGGTGTTTTAAAAGTGCTATGACATTGTATGGTGGAATTGTTCAATTCAACCAAATAGGCAATGACGTTCATTGTGCGCTCTTTTAAAGCTATACTATACTTACATTTTTATTTGAATGTAGCATATTAGAATAAATATCAATAATAGAAAGGGGAGACTGTGAAGAATCGTGTGATAAGAAAATTAATTAGGGTATCGCTCCATACACTGTATCCACATACCTAGTACAACGGCGTGCTTACACGACAGTACATTAGTAAAACGTGCAGTATAAATGACGTTTATTGAACATCATTTGTTGACAAACAACCTCATGTTTACGCCTCTCGTGTACTGACATTTGACAAAACAACATCAGTGTTCTTGTCCGCTGTCCGTGTTCTCTGGCTGACCAGTATGTCCTCTGTCCAGTGTCATCTGCTGTAGCTAATGAGGACAGTAAAACCAACTCGTGTTTTATCATGATTGAGAAATTAAAAAATCTGGTTAACAAGATGTCAGAATCCCTCATATACACAGATGATTTACTTTATTAAAAGCTTGATGCGTTAGTCCTCGGATACAGATTAGCCGTAAAAGAAATTGCTACACTAGGCTTTTTCTATATAACGCGAAATAGGAACGAGTATTAACGTCAATGTAAGTGGCTATTTGAGTAAATGAATGAGGGTCATCGTGAAGGAAGCAATAAGATAGAAAACATTTTAGAGACAGTCAACTTGTATAAAGGGCTAATGAACAAAAGGGCATTAAATAACAATGCATTTGATTGGACTTTTCGGACATATCCTATCTATCAATGTAACATTTCAAAAGCAGATTTGTGATGAATGTCAAATATTTGTAATGAGGTCCCCTATCAGTATACACAAGTATCTTTGATTTTCAAACGACTTTCATTGATGTGAATTTTCGTTCGTTATAAATGCAATATTTTATTTTTTATTAATCCTTTGACTTCTATTTTGCTTCGAGAAATCTGTAAACTAAAAACAAAAACCGTAGTTGATAAATCATTCGTAATTGAGGGGAATCTAGCGATTTTGATTAATCAGATACCCATAAAATGTGCTAATTACAACAAAATGAACAATATTTTTTTAATCTAAAATGACTTAATTTTACAGGATTATTGACAGATGTAGGCCTTCATTACACTCTGACACTTGCGGATTAATTTGTCATTTCTAACAAAAACCTATCAGATCTTTATTGAGAACGAGACGTTTTGATTAAGTTGCATTTCCCCCAGCCGCCATAATGGACCAGAAAGTTTCTCGGTTTCTCAGACATTGATTTCGTGTAAACGTTGACACTGACACATCTGTTTTTCTACTTCATCTTTTAAATTGTTTATATTTGTTCCAAATTTTCCAGTCTGTCTGTCACATGATTTTTAATGAATTATAAGTACCCTTGTCGTTTCTTCTTCTTCTTTTTCCTGTGGAACATCGAGATATTATCCAATGAAATAGTCATTTATCTTCTATCGACAATGTTTTGAAACAAATAGAGTTCTATATGATATTCTGGAGTGTCTTTTTCCATTTATTTGTTTTCAATGAATTAAAAGTGGCCAAAATCAATTACATAAAGGTTTTAATTGTGGTAGGAATTGCGAAAGTGAATATGATAATAAAAGATTGTTTTCTTGATAGACCAGTTGAGGGGATTTACAGAATTAAATCCAGCCCCTTTGAAGTACCTGTAAAATGCAGGTTTGAAACGGTACCTTTTCTAGTGCAAAAGTTTTAACAGATATAAAATTATAAATCCACACTTTGAACGTTAGTTTTATTGCACCGTGTAATAAATTTCATTTTACGTTGGAAAACGGAAAAAAATATCTTTACATCTTTTAATTTGTTTAGAAGGTGTAAACATATTTTCTACGGTACCCTGAATAACCTTCGGTGTAAAGATAATCTTCCCTGTACCTTTGAAGTTCAAATTATCTATAAATGTAATAAATTTAAAGTTAAACGGTTCATTTCACACTTTCTTTGGCTAAATTACTACCCAGGCCTCCAAACCCCGCGGAAATTTTTCGACTTTACAGTTTCTTTTTAAAAGTTTTATGAACGCTCAACACAGCACAGCAGCCGACGGGCAGAGTCTACTGATGCCTAATTTTCTAGCAATGAAACAGATAACACTCTCATGATTGTGTAGGTGTAATTACAAGATAGATAACAATGAAAGCTAACAGATCGAAAATAAACACACCGCTTTGATCCCCGCCAATCAAATTAGTGTGGCGACTTGGCTCCCTGGGACCCGGGTACATTTTTTAATACGGTAGTTCACACGAGGAACAATATCGAAGATTTCGGGATGAAGTAAGGTTACAGAAGCTCTATCAATATCCTATCAAATATTCAATCTTGGACCTTACAAAATTGTGTAACTGCGCTGTTAGACTCCATATGTTTATTTTTTCTTCTTCCGATGATTCCCTCGCTGGTTGTTTTGGTCATTTAATGTCCAGTCATGATGAGGGATCAAAGACCATTTACACGTGTTCAGCCATAAACATATGCGAATTTTGATTCCATTCCACTTGGAATTTGTTCCTATATGTAACTGAAAATGTATTTCATACAGCATTAAATGGGCAGTATTCTATATATAATATAGCATTAGATGAGCAGTATTTTATAAAAACAGCATTAAATGAGCAGTATTTTAAATAAAACACAGCATTAGATGAGCAGTAGTTTATATTAAAAGTATATACACAAATAATGCATGTCTAATTGCTATATTTTCATTATTAACATGACATGCACCCTAGAACTAATTCTAAATGAGCTAATACATCAAAAGTACTAATACATTTAAATATCCATGGAAAAGATTTGATTTCATTGGGATGTTTTTCTTAAAAGTAATACTTTAACTTAGCTGTAAGTTTTTAATACGGAAGTGGACCAGAAATAGCCGTGCTACATTGGATTGATTTTTTTTACCTCGTAATTTCCTGATGCTAATTTTAAAAAGTGTGAAAGATTGTAATATATCATGTATGGAAGTAGATAAATTGTATTTTACCTACTTTTCCACTAATTTGTTCACCACATTTTCAGTTATATAAACCTATATTGTATTTAGATAACGCATTTATTCAAATAATGATGACCAGAAAACATTGGCCATATTAATAATCTGTATCCATTTATGAAGACATTTGGGCATGGTCCTCGTCAAGATATGTTTAAACTGATTTATCATAGACAAATGTGTTCAACTTCATTGGTGATAAATCAAGGACTTTTTATGAAATGTTGACAAATTCTGTCATTATTTGTACAAAGATCACTTGTCATAATTTAACTAAAATTACAACCCATGTCAATTTACTCTTACAAGACTAAATAAGACCCGTTTATCGAAGTTACGACTGTTTAATGTTTCGATGCAAATTTAAATGTACCCCGAAAAACAATCATGTCACCACAGTGTCGTAATAAATAACAACTGAACTAACTCTGATCCTGTACCTCCATGTCGGAGTACCGTACCTTCTGTCCTCCGTATAAATCAATGTCAGCTTGTATCTGTTGTTGAGTACGTGTTTTACACGTGTTCTGCACATTGGCAGGTATTGTGTCAGAAATTAGTACTATGTTACGAGACTGTTCTCCATATATCACATGAATTATTTAATTATTGTTACACGATTTTTTTTTTCTGAGGAAAAGTAGAATATTTGCCATTTTATTCGACGCAGAAAACGTAAGATATGTGTGTGTGTTTAAGGATTCTTGTACTGAGTTTTGATTACGTTACTCGTTTCAGTGTGGATGACGAAAAAGGTTATTGAAAGGCGATATTTATTCAATATTCACCCACAAATGACAAAATACACACTTTCTGAGACGCTCTTATTACTCGAATTAATCGTCACAATAGGACACCCCTTCTGCTAACACATCTAACAGTCGTAAATCGGCTTTTTTAAAAAGAGAGACGTGAAGTATTTGTACTAATTATCATAAAAACTTCATCAATCTGTTGTAGTCAGAAAGATGTGGATTCTATTTATTCCCAGAGCGCAAAATCAGCCAAGGCGCTAGGCCCCGTAGATATATAATTAAGAAATAAAAAGAATTTAACCTACCAGTACTAATTTTTATCATCCCGAACAATTTCACGCAATATTGTGAGTTTGTTTGAACTCGCACCGGTAAAATAGTGTAGATAATTACACTTATCCGATTGTTATGAATGGGGTTATTCTAGTTGCAACAATAACAATTATTAAAGGTGGGGAATGATATAGGAACGACCCACTCCGAATTTCGCACGCTGTGTAAATATCAATAGCAGAGATTTTTCAAAGTATAGTTTCCATCTGTTTCTTAGTTATATCTTAAATTTGAATTACATTTTCTTCAGGTTAAAAAATGAAGATGAAGTATACAAATATGTTTTGTATATTACCATATGATTGCATGTGCATCAACTTACGTTTTACGATAATTTTTACCGACATAATAGTCTTTTTCCTGGAGACGCCTTTTCAAATAGTATGAGTATTTCCTCTTCGAAGTTCTAAAAGTTTCCAATGTCATTCCCATTTTGATTTTGCAGTTTAAAAGGAATACATCCATTACTTCTTCCTAAAAATAAAAAATAAAAAGAGAGAGCGAGAGAGAGAGAGACAGATAATTTTTTCGTGATAACCTTGTTAAATTATTGATAACCATATATTAACTATTTCCATCTGTTGAAAATTAAACTGTGAAAATTTAAAAGTTGAATTTTCAAGGCGAGTCAGTCGCGAGTTACAATGTTTCTTAAATATTTACGCCTACTTAGAGTTATGGTTCAAACCATTGAACATCAAACGGATGCAGTGTCATAACAGTGCTTAGAGAGACTTTTGAAGTGGAATAATTTTATTGCAGTTCAGTGTATTAACGATCGGCTCTATTCAGAGATCTCACAAACCTGAATAATTCAAATGTCCAACAATAAATAGTATTCTATGTAAATATCAAACTTCAAAAGCGTTTAAGTAATAAAATGCACTATAAGTATGTAACCCGGCAATATTTACTTTAATCATCGATTTTCTCATTTGTTCATCTTGAAATTCCGGTTTTTAGGTGGCCTCTTGATATTTATCTGTTGATATATTGAAAGTAATAAATTAATTTAATAAATGCAGTTGTTAAATATTGTGCTTTATGGAATTATGGTATTAGATAACAAATTTGTTTTTGTTGGAGATGAAAGAAATTTCACTGACGACCGTATCATTGACGCGTAGTAGCGGGATTTTTAATATCAACCAATCAACAATCGAATATTTGCGGAGCCCCGCCCCGCGCAGTGAAGCGAGCACGACATCCCGCCCGAATCTTGTTATCGATGCGCAATTGACAGTCGAAATGGGCCATCTTCACAGGTTTGTTATTTGATTTATTGAGGTAATTATTCTATCAATGAATATGTTTAGGTTTTCACGGCTGATTACCTGGGAAAATGTTGTCTATAAGAGACTCATCATGGAACATTAAGATCAGAGCATTGACTTGCCTCAGTGAGAAAGGAGCTAACTAACTCAGCTCCCAGATTCAATTCTTCAGATGACATTAATGTACAACATTATCGCCTTCTTGTATCTGATAATTCAGAGAAAGGGACATTAGAGACTCTTGTTTTAGTGGAATTATCCTAATTATTGACAAGCGAATTTGTGACTTTGAATTTCATTAGAAACAAAATCAACATGCAAGGATCTCTGCCTTCTTCTCCTAATAACCAGAGCCTAAGTGATTCCTCGGGGACAGAAGAAAGTCTGAAGAACATGTCTGAAGACAATGCCGGAAAGCTTGAGAAGTCACTGGAAACTTTCCCGGAATCTCCCCGCTCCGAGTGTTCCGACTCCAGCTCCGGGATAGAGACACCTGATAAACGCTTCTCTGGGAAATGGAAAGGTGTGTTACTTTGTTATTTTGCCTTTAATATTCGTTTTCGGGTCATCTACTGATCCATGTTGATGTGTTTTGACTATTTAAAAAAAATAACTCTCTCTCTCTCTCTCTCTCTCTCTCTCTCTCTCCCCTCTCTCTCTCCCTCTCTCTCTCTCTCTCTCTCTCTCTCCCTCTCTCTCTCTCTCTCTCTCTCAAGATATTAATTAAAATTAATGACACAATGATATCTTTTTAATGCATATTTAATTATTGATATGTAGTCAGCAATTAAAACTAATTAGTATATCTATTTTGGTATATATTAATTTATGGCATGATCCAGGCTTTTAGCCACATACATTTCTAAATGTATTTATAATGCTAGTATTATGTTAGTACAAAACAGTCACAATGGAATTTCTTCACATCAAATTATCCTATAGTGGTGAAGAAAAAAATTGTATCTCGTTATTTTCAAATTATAAAGGTAATATCAATTGTTTCGTTATATTTCACGTCAGTTTGCTTAATATATGTGCGGCGTATTAACAATAGTATTAAACTTTCAACTCTAACATATTTTCTCAGAATACCTATGTTTATGTATATAATGGAAAAATTTACCTACGACGGGTCGAGGAGGGGGGGGGGGATGTCATTCTTATTAGAGCTAATGCAGTAATTGATATCTCCAACATTCAGTTTTAATTCAATTTTTAAAGTTTATATGTCATAAGCAAACATGTTTTGTAGAGTGCAAATCAATTGCCTTTATCACATATTTAAGTCATGACAAATTGTTTGACTAAAAAGTCACCCCTATTTAGCCTTAGGAAGGATGTGAAATTTTCTGCCTCATGATTTTCTTCCTTAAAAATGAATTTCAGCATGAGTCTTTCATTGTGTATGTTAAGTCAGTTTATGTTAAACCTGGGTTTACCCAAGATATTCTCGCCCAATTTGCTAATGGACATTTTACATTTAAGACAATCGCATACAGTTTTCGTTCCATTGAAGCGATTGAACGCCCCACTATATGTGATTATGCAGATTTAATAGACATTTTTGTCTTAAGAAAAATTAAAGTTCATGTTTTAAAGTTTACAAATTGTTTTTGAAATCAAATTAGATGACTGACATTAGAACAAAATATATACATGTATGAAATGGAAATTGCATTTGAATTACAATAAGAAATCATATACATTTTGTTTAGAAATTTTGAAATAATTTGACTATAATCATGATAATTTAAAAGAAAAAAATTAAAATGCCATTTATACGCGTACCCAAGTCTGTTGTTTTAATCTCATAAAACTGGTTCGTGTTATTTTGAACAACCGTGGACTAGAGCGGGCAAACATTTTGTAGCCAATCTGGTTTTGCAACATTTCCCCTGACTTTCATGATAGCCGCATGGAGGGGCCTTTTTTTGTTCTCGCAAATCTGATAAAGTATTTCAAGTTTAATGTTGTATAAAACGGTAAGCTATAAAATGTTTTTCATTTGACTAAATAGACTTGAGGTATAGAAATTCCATTTAGATGGCCGTCTTTGATGTACGATGATTTGACAATCAGTTGCTACCAAAGAAAGCGAATCCAATGGCTAATCTGTTCATCTTAGCTGATGTGTCGTACGATGAAAAGAAATTAACTCGTACAATGAAACTTTTTTCTGATTTCTTTTTTTATCCCCAGCGAATTCTGGGAATTGCATGTTTAATATGGGAATTTGGTATATTGATAAACAGCTTTAAGACGTTGCCTTTGCGCATCAATTTTGACTTTTGTTCAACATACATGCAATATATAGGGACATTTCACTTGGAGTTAAAATGTGCCTTTAATCGCACACAGACCTTTTATAGAGCAATAATTCGCTTAGGTAATCTTTTCACGCGGTCCTTTCATCCTTTCGAGAGGTAATTTAGCGGTAGTAATTTTACAAAATAGATCAAACCCCAGCTGAACCACTAACTCCAAATTGGAATCGGGTATATTTTATTTATCTAATCCCTTTCTCAATCTTCCAAGGGCCATAAGTTTTATTTTGACTAATTCTTTTCATTATCTCACGTCCATTTTCACCATAAAAGTAGATTATATCTCCCGTCGGGTTCTCCGCTGGTCTTAATTTTGTCGTCGTCTTGTTAGGTCCGAATGCTGAAATTAAAGACCCCTCTAGACTTATCTAACAATAATATTGATTTTTAGAGCTAATTTGTTTTTAAGAATTATCTTACTATGTGTTATTTAAACGACTTTATTCGAAAACAAACCGTGGGTCGACAATTATTCCGAACAATAATTGTATAAATATTGTCTATGCAAACAAATAAATTGACTACTTATTTTTACAATAACTGTAATTCGCACGCGACCGAGAAAGGATTAAGAGTATCTAATCTGCAAAGCGCGCGCAATTTCGAGCTGAGATGAAATATACACATAATCTTGCTTTGTCATGATTTGTTTCATATTTTTCAAACAGAAAAGTATAATTTCTTTTTACCGTTGGCAATACAAACAAACCCAAAATAAGTTTAATCCCAATATCGTTGGCGTTTTGCAATCTTAATGTAAATAAAACGGATGAAAGTCCGCCATGGTAGATATTACACTTTTATGATCGACTCCAATCAGTGCATGATGGATTGCATCTCATTTCCATTGCAAATAAGTATCAAACACTAATAGAATTACAACTATTTGTTTATGCTAAGGTAATTAGAAGGATCAAAGTGATAGGAATAATTCAATTATTGCAGTTCACTTGAGTTATATGTCCGAAGGCTTTTGTTAATTGCTCTTTTCTTCATTTTCTCATCTACCGTGTTATAATCGTATCGTCTGTATCCTTGAGGTAGGCACGTGATTTAATCTCATCTGCTAATTAACACGTTTTAATATTCATCAAAAGCGTTCCGACTTGGGGTATCATTGTCTTGAATTTTTTTTTTACATGTATATACATGAACATGAAAAAAAAATAAAATAAAGCACCGTATATATGAAATATCTGTGAATATGAATATGTTCAATCACGGTAAATGAATTGAAAAAAAAATTAAAAGTTAAAGAATTTGTTTAACCCCAAACTGTTTCTGCTTAGCTACTGTCAAAATCACAAAGCCTTTAATAAAGGAGAACGCCTTAGATGTTGCGAGTAAAATTATTTATTTTTATTTAGTGGAAATATTTTAGTGTGTGTTAAACCTTTTCCAATTTCTTTGAAGTGCAAATTTTAATGTGCTTCGGTAAAACTTAAAGAGACTTATTGGAACGTGTAAGCGAACAATAATCATACATTAGCTTTTTCATGGTATTGCCTCTCTTAGCAAATGATAATTTACTTTGAGGGGGTTTTCGGACACAGTAATAATCTATTTGTTCGCCATCTTATAAAAGATATTTATATACAAGGCAAGGACAATCTGAGAACCGAATCAACCTTATTGGGGGAGGGGAACATAAAATGAAACAATGGATCGCAGCACGTCACCAGGTAGCTACAGAAAACCCCCTAGAAACACACCTGCAACCATCAATAGCTCAGCGATGTAAACGATTTCCAATTTTGAAAATCAAAGAGTTTCATCGATAGTATAATTCTATTCGTTCCAAGTCATAAATCAAATGAAGAAAATATTGCGCGCGAATGCACGCGCACAGATTCCAGACTGCTGAAGTAATAATACTTAAGTTTGAATGAAAACGATTTTATAGACCCTGGTTAGGCCGCTAAATTGACTATTAATCCTTGACTAAAATTGCACTTGCATTAACCACCAAAGTATCAATTGGAGTAATAACCAGAGGTTATTATCTTTTATAGAGAGCGCACAAGAGAGGGATATTCGCCGGTACAGGACAGCCTTCTCTAAAGAGCAACTCAACAGATTAGAAAAGGAATTTCTCAAAGAAAATTACGTTTCTCGCCCAAAGAGATGTGAACTTGCCGCTCAACTAAACCTCTCAGAAAGCACCATCAAGGTACATTTCTATGCAAGCACACGTTTTATTTCTAAAGATAAATTATCTTTTTATTAGAAATATACCCTTTTTAAATTTGAGATATAAGAAAAAATAATTAACAAAATATATTATTTGTTTTCAACAGGTATGGTTTCAGAACCGCCGTATGAAGGACAAACGTCAGAGACTGGCCCTGACCTGGCCCTATGGGATCCCTCCAGATCCCCAGTTGTACGCCTACCTGGCCGCTGCCGCAGCCTCCTACCCGTACGGCGTACCGAGTGCTTCCTCTATACCCTATCCCTCCCTCGGACTTCACGGACTTTCGTCTTCTGCTGGTTCAGCATTTACGCCATTGTCCGTTCCTAGTCCTCTTCCGTCACGTCTTGACATGTTGAACTCCCTGGCACACACCAGCAGTCCCCTTCACCGTCTACCAGGCTTAGATGCGCTCCCTCCCATCTCATCCGCATCCACAGGGCTCCACATGCCACCCAGAATGCACTTTCCCTGGATGGAACACAATCCCGCCATTTGTGGCGCGACATCGGGAAAACCTTGCACGTGCACCACTCATGGACCTTTTGGACTGTCTTCCTCATCCATTTCCTCACCCATCACGGGTCTTTTCCCACCAACACCATTTACGTCATCTCCACTTCGCACTTCTCCACTAACCTCGACGCAACATCCACTCCTACAGAAGGCCGACCTAGAGAGATCGTGAGATCGCATTAAATGATAGACAATTTATTGCTTGAATGTTGGGTGCGTGAGAGAATGAAATAAATAAATAACGAACCAATGGTCTATAAATGATTAGAATGAAAGAGAGCAATTTGAATACTCATGATTAATGTAAGTTTAATATTGCCAATGATCTTTTAGCAAATCCATGTAAATATAACCTTCCATAGTAGGTAGTCTTCAGTGACGCCTCGTAGCAGCAGACACAAAAGTAGAAACACTGTCACGTGATTCTTTGTTGTATTTATATTTTGAGATGTTGTTTTAACATATGAACTGTTATTAAACGACTGAAGCCAGCCAATATTTATGTCTTTATTTCGTTTTAGTGACATATCAAGGGTTTCAAAAAGGAATTTAAGTCTCCACTTTTTTTCCCCATCCGACTTCAGAATGAGAATGAAGACTAAATTAACCTGATATAGTTGAGAGTTGACAAAGTAACCAAATGAAAATATTGGAAAATACGAATATGGCCAGATTACAGAAATAAACAACTACAGTTTATTTGCAGTAAATTAAACTTGGCTGCGATGATACCCTCCTTCACACTATTTAGTTGGGGTTTTAAGTCACCTATAACCTACTGAGCTAAGAATGGTCGTGTTCTAATAGATATGCACATACATATAAACATCACGTCCTGTTTTACGTAGAAATATGGATTTCTAAAAGTTGATCCTATAAAATCATTTCATTTTTCAACAAATCATCTGATTTTGAACATTGTATAATATTTTCATTACTTGAAGGTTTGAAACGAAGGAAATTCATAGAATTGCTTCTGGGTATACAAAACTTTAAAACATTGGTTCAAAGGAAAAATAAGTTCGTACACATTTACACCAAATGTATCGCACAATGAAATATTATAAATAGTTACATACATGTATATATTACGTGTAGCAACATCGTTATTGATAAACAACAAAATGAAAAGTGAAACAATTCCCAAAATATGAGGATCAAAAAGATAAGTTTCATAAAATGAAGAAAAAAAACGTAACCCTGAAATAAATGTGTTATGTTCATGTACGAACATTTTACTTGCATTGTTGACTTGCAAAGAAAAATAATAATGATATAATTGAAGCCCAGAGGGGAAAGTGCATTAAACTTTTAAAAGTTTAAAGTTTCGTGGTAAATGAACAAGAATAAAATTAAGTTATAACCATTAGTGGTTATTTAAAGTCTGTGAAAAATTGAAACTTTTTCGAATGATTATCTTTTGATTTGATGTTTAGTGGGAATGCCATTATCCCATAAAATGTCTCCCTCATTTTATCAAGGACTAGTTGCTGTGAACTTTTGTGATTATAACATATGATAAATTTAAGTATAAATCCGTGATTTGTTCTCTCATGGGAAAAAAGTAGTATATATTTGATCACTTTATTCTTGTGGGTAGAAATGAAATCCTTTGGGAATTTCCACTTATAAATGATCGATTGAATTAATTCAAAGTTTTATTAAATATCGTGCGATTGATTATTGAATATTTTCCCATGTAAGAAAGCTGATCAATGCGTAGATACATAATTATAATGTAACCTTGTACATGCAAGGTCAGTTAATCCCAAAATAAACGATTATAACGTGTAAATATAGAATAACACAGAACTCGTGACGGTACTTTTCTTATTTAAAACTAAAGAAAGGTGTGTATTTTGGACATTAATCACTGTATTGAATAAAATTACAAAAGAATTACATAATCGACACATAATCTTGAATTTTCAACAGAAACATTTCAAATATTTCAATACCGATATATTGATGTAAGAGGTCAAAAAGGACTCAGTTTGTAACCACAAAAAATAGCTCCAAAGTCGATGATTTATCAGAAATTTAGCAAATTATCAGTTATTCATAGGTTAGGTTTTTCATCTTCTTCTTATCGGAACCTAATATCAGCCCTAAAATCAGATAAAGTTCTTGAAGGAAACGGTTTCAGTTTCGAAGCAAAACAGCTTGATAAGACAGGGTAACAAAGATTATCTTTGTCCAGGTGAGGGTTATCTGAAGAAATTCGGTCCATTCCCTTTTATGGATAATTAGTTGAATAATTACTTTTCATTGTTGTCTAATTGCAAAAGGATATCACATCCTCCGTTTTAAATCTCGTGTTCATCCAACCTTTTGTAAAAACTAACGAGTTTATATGGCATACTAATCTCTCTTAAAGATAAAACTGACAAAAAGAATTCTAATTTTACATGGCAGAAACCATTTTCATTTCATAGTATTGGTGTATCACTTAAACCTTACGTAAAGAAATTTCTGAAAGCTAAAGAGAACATATTCACTAAGAGTTAAATCGTTTCTTCTCCTCAGAAGCATATATTTCATAACACGTATCACTTCTATCCAATTTGGATGTCTTAAACCATAAATCACACTCAACCTATATGAAAACACATTAAAGGCAACATAATATTGCAAAGGAAAAGTAAGCGATTAGCACTGCTTTCGTGAACAAAATCATTTAAGCCACCGTCTTTATTAGATGTCAAATCGTCTTTAAACGTGATATACACATCACAGTTATAAAAAAGTAATATTTGCACAAAGAGAACTGTTTTCCTTACTGCACAGATGTGAATAATTTTCATAATTAGAGAGATAACGTCCCGATCAGATTGATAATGTTTGATCCTCATCGAATCGTTAGAAATCTGATGACGTTGATGATCTCTTGAAAGTCGACTTATCTACAGTTAGATCGCTTAAGATTTAGATACTACCAATCAAATCCAACCAAGCACATGCATGTACCTTCAAATCCATAAAAACCATCTTGGAGAAAAAAATATTGACCACAACTCTTTTGGGGCAAATAATCATAAACAGCTTTACTTTCTAAAATCTGGATGTGTTAATAAAGCATAAACTTCATGAGTTGTTGAAAACTTTTTAAAATTTACTCTCACAACTGGTAAGTACTTTGATTGATATCAAAATGTTTTAAAAAAAAAAAAATCTTACAGAAAAATGATATTATAACTCTGCTTAAAAACTTGGTCGGTATTAAAGGTCATTAAGCACGGAGAAGAATACCAGAAATCATGGGGCCTGTCATCGGGTACAAATTACACAGAACAATACCGCCTCCTATCAGATATCCTCCCCAGAATCCATGTGGTGTAACGCAAAACCTCGTTATCATGTGTCTCGTAAAACGTGCTGACATTTCACAAGTTGTCGAAAATGTAAACTTTAGTTTAAAAAAAAAAAAAAAAAATAGAAGCAAAATGAAAACGCAATTGAAAACCAGGTTTGTCTCGATTCCATTTTTTTCCCGTTCAGATGTGATCGAAAGTTTAGTGAGCTTTTTTTTTAAAGATTAGGATTATGTCTTTTCAATACTTATTTTCGATTGACGAATGGATGTAATAAAATGTAATATTTATGAGACACCTGTCGTATTCTTATTCCATTGAAAACTAACACTGTGACCCCCGGGACTGGGCCACGTGTCCATGGGTAGGCTGTAGACATTCGGACATGTCTTCCAGTAGAAAATCAGTCTCCGTGTTTTTACAATAGTGACACGAGACCATAAATGTTCGATTGATTGATAATAAATTATTATTGGGTATAAATTCTGACACAGTTAATCTCCTATCGGCATTAACGTTACGTAAAGCAAGTATAAAACGCCAACGAGCGGGGTCGTTAGTTTACAGTGATTGACAAGGGGATACCGTACAGATGGATGAAATAAAGAAAGTATAAAATACAGTGTATATACATGTATGTGTAGATATTTTCAATATTTCCTTTATTTAAGAAAATTTATTTGAACTATTACAGCTATATAAATAAATGGTAAATTATATCTATATCTATATATATATATATATATATATATATATATATATAATCCAAATAGAAAGAGTTGATATCACACAGTCAAAATAATTCAATAAAAAAAGCAGGAAAATATACAGTCAATAAAAAAAGCAGGAAAATATACAGTCATGTTAAAATCCAGAAAGCGCTAGTGATTTAAATATATTTTGGAACTGTATATTTTCCTGCATTTTTTATTGAATTATATATATATATATATATATATATATATATATATATATATATATATCCAAATATGAGAAATTGCCTCAGTGTCCGGTATATATATATATATATATCTTATTTTAATAAACCTGTTTTATTCGGGGATTGGACACAAATTCTAAAAGTGCACACTATCCTCTTCCTACAATACAATTTATAAAACAGAAATGATATTTCTACATACAACATAGAATATAGATAGAAACAAAAAATATACAGAATCTACTTGTGATCTTAGTCAAATTCATATTTTCGTAGATGGATATCATTGAATTGAAAACAGCAAAGAAAAATAATTCATTTTTGAAAATACATGCGACCGTCAACTCTGTATACTTCATGAGGCGTGTTATTCAAAAACGAAATTTATTATTTAGATTTACATTCTATTTTCATTTCCCAGCCGTGTTATATTTATCAAGATTCATACGCGCATTGTTCACAACTGCTGAACACTCATGAGGAAATGGCTATCGTTACAATTTGTAAAGATACCAAAGACAAAGGCATTGGAAATGTACAAATATTAAACGATTACATTTACAACATGTCATTTACACTTGATTTTTGTTTTCAAAATGACATGACAATATGTTGTACAAAGTGTTCTCGCCAGGAACGGATATTCTCTAGCATGATGAGAGTGTGTGGATGTACATGTATGTTAATGATTACACGCACTATGTTGTCTTAAGTCTCTTCACAATCACAGATCATTTGTTGGATCAAGAATGGTATAAGTATTTGCAGTCCCTGTGTATATTTACAATATTCAAGAATCTTCAAGAAGTAATTCGACTCATAAAAAATACAACATAGAATATAGATAGAAACAAAAAATATACAGAATCTATTTGTGATTTTAGTCAAATTCATATTTTCGTAGATGGATATCATTGAATTGAAAACAGCAAAGAAAAATAATTCATTTTTGAAAATACATTTTGTTTTGATGAGAGACAATATGATCGTAATTCTTTCTTTTCTATAAAGTAATTTTAAAAAGAAGCATTAAAACTAGAAAACAAATTTATCTAACTCCCACGAGATGGTAAACTACAAATAAAGACATACATGTAGGAAATGTTGAACCTTTATACACTGACTTGAATTAAAACCTGTTCATGACTTCAAGTTTAAACATATTAAAACTATTTCCTCGATTCAACAAAAGGCGAATTATTGACAGGTAAAGATATTGGAATACAATTCTCATACAGTTGATTTCCCACCATCATTAACATCTCGCAACTAATATAATATAAAGTATTAAGTTTGGATATTCGTCACACGAAGTAAGCAAAAATTGAACTTTAAGGACAGAAGCTGATCCAATGTATTCCTATCAGCATCAGCAATGGTGTAAAGCAAGAGTTTAACTGATTGATCAGTTGTGAAGGACTTCTGTACTTTTCAATCATCGTTTTCTTCTGTATGACATTGGACCATAAATGTTCGATTTATTGATTATCAACTGTTATTATGATTAGAGTAAGTTACAGTTAATCCGCGTCTCACATTAATATTACGCAAACAAATAATAAAACGTCACTGAAGTATTACGTGACTGACCAAGGGGTATGTCCAAACAGTAATACGGGCTTCTGCAATACGACAACAACAAAAAACCAACAACAACGATTTATATACATCATTTGTATACTAACAGTGGCGGATCTAAACAGGGGTCCGTCCCCTTTTTTGTGACCAAATCAATTATTCATTTTATTATTCATAAAGTATATCTAGAATAACCCCTAAAAGTAGCCTAAAAAGTGTCGAAAACCCTGGAGCTTCCGGCGTCCCCAGCCCCCTAATAAATCCTGGATCCGCCACTGCTGAATTACTAATTGACAAAGGAAACTTTCTTTCCTATCGCAGTAAAATTCCTTACATACCACATGACGAATTCTATGAAAATTTTAATGCTGCTAATCACTTGGGTATGTTACAAGGAATACTGATAATGCTCTTGTCATTAAGCTAAAGTGAGTACATATTGAGGTCCCCAAGAAAACTTCTGTACAATAGAAACGCTATTGTAACAAGAGTACCGCAAACGGTATAACATACGCACGTTAGACATTCAGTGTAATTTTTGTATCCAGATGAGAAAAAGTCCAGAAAACTATTTGACCTACTTTAAGCCCTTAAGTAAGTCACGGTGCACCAATCAAGTTGAAATGTGAACTAATTATGTATTTCTCTGAGAGGGAGGTAGAGACAAAATTTCAGGGCAATACCTGTATTAATAACCAAAAAATCGCGAAAACGAAAACAATGTTTTTCTACTAAGTGATACTACGACCTTGACATTTGAGCTTGAGAAACTCTAGACATACTTCGCTTGATATAAGGTATATGTGTACTAAGTTTGACGGTCCTTAGCCTTAACGGTTCGGGCTGTATCTTACGTACAATGTTTTCCTACTAAGTGATATTTTGACCTTGAAGAACAAACGATTCCCCCCACTTGACATGAGGAGTGTGTGTACCAAGATTGACGGTCCTAGTCCCAATAGTTCGGTCTGTATTTTGCCTACAAGGTTTTCCTATTAACTGATACTACGATCTTGAACTTTGACCTCTAACCTTGAAAAACAATAGGCATCTTTCCTCTCGTCATGGAGATTAATTGTACCAAGTTGTAAGATCTTAGCTCAATAGTTCGGTCTGTATTCTGCCTATAAGGTTTTTTATTAACTGATACCACAACCTTGACCTCTCACCTTAAAAAAACAATAGACACCGTTCTCTCATCATGGTGATCAAATGTACCAAGTTTTAAGATCGTGGTGTTTACGATTCATTTTGCATTTTGCCTACAAAGTCTGAACAGACAAACGGACGGACGATGCTATACCATAATACGTCCCGTCTTTGACGGGCAACGAAAGCAAAATGACTCACATTTTAGTACCTGGATGTCTAGAAATAACAGGGGAAAGTTTCTATTGGTTTCAATCATATATACTAGTATATAATGTACAATTGCGTAAAATGAACAATTAATAATATCACATGTTTTAAAAATATAGAAATAATTTTATAATTCGGTATATCACATTCTTAACTCAATAACAGGCTATGTTGCTTGTATTGAGTGCGAAAAATTTCGTGAAAGTCTGAAAGGAAATGAATCTGTAAATATATATCATCAATCACCGCATACAGGGTAGGGGCATTGCAGGAAGGATGGGCTTATAGGAGAGAGAGAGAGAAGAGAGAGAGAGAGAGAGAGAGAGAGAGAGAGAGAGAGAGAGAGAGAGAGAGAGAGAGAGAGGGATATGGTAATGTGTAAATAAATTTATACAGCAATCAATACTGTCCACATTAAATCTACAGTTGGTAGTAAATTAACCTGAAAGACTAATGGCATTTTGTGTCAAACAAAATCAGTCAATGTAATGTTAATCCTTTAATCCCCTAAATGACCAAAATAAAGACATCTTATGTCATTTGATCGTCTAGTACCTTTACTAACATTTGACTTGGGGGCAAAATATTTCTCCGATCTCCATAAACATAATCCTCTCATTAATATTTTCTCTAAATTTGACAAATTATGAAAGAGATGTGCAGGTTAATTGCATTCAATTATTAATAGAAAGCACGTTTCATTTCATATACATGTACTTGTATTCTAAAGACATCACTTATCATCGATATCCTTTCCGGATCGTTCAATTTCATCCGTGCGCAATTCGGGGTTTATTTCTTCTCATGTAGGATCTCTCTCTCTCTCTCTCTCTCTGGTCTTCTTTCACCATTTATAGAAAACATTTTCAGAGTAAAATAGCTTTAAAAACGAAACTTTCATATAGAACAGTACATATTCATTAATCTACCAAAATAGTATTGATCATTTTTTGTACAAATCACAGGTGTGGTACTTAACCTGATAGGTGAAAACTGGAAGACATCTTTACTTTTTGTTTCCTGACTACTGTAGATTAAATTCATTATTTTTGGGACAAATATATGTAGTTAAAAAAAAGTATGTGACATTGTAACACGTAATAAAATCTCTCTCTCTCTCTCTCTCTCTCTCTCTCTCTCTCTCTCTCTCTCTCTCTCTCTCTCTCTCTCTCCCGGACGGTTTGTTCGTTGTAAAACTATAAGTACATATCGTGGTGACGACTGTTATAACACGTGGCAATAATATACTATATACTTACTTACATTTATGTTGATGGTGTAGGTATATGGAAGGTGTCACATTCTGAGGAGAAAAAGTGATTCCAAAACAATCGCAGGCGTTGGATATTGATTATAAATACATATATTATAAATACATATATTTATTGTATAGTCATAATTGATGAAATATATTTCAATATATCGAATAGATGTGAACTGACAGAATCAGGAGAATATCGATTGACACATTTGTAAGTTCTTTTAATTTAGTCATTCCTCTTTGATACGGAAGGAGTAGCAGTTATATTTCTCAAAAATACAGTTTTAGAAAAATGGTTTTGATTTTAAAATAAATATTGATATACAATAGCTGCAGTGCTATTTCATTGATATGGTATATTTATCAATAGATAAAATACTTTTTTTCAGTTCCGTTCGAATTGGAAAGTAATCCTGTTGCACTTAGATCCTGATAGAAAACATAAATTATCTAAATTTTTGAAATAGAGGGAAAATGAAGAAAAGGACATTTTGATTTCTTTAAAAAGGATAAAAAAAAAAATGTAAATTCATCTGGTTTCCAAACAGATTAAACTACAAATTGACTAACATCAGTTACAGACCATTTTATTGCAAAACATTTTATGACCAATTACGAGCAATTTATCCTTGAATTTATGGAATTAGATTTATATCAAATGATACTAATGGATCGTTTGCAATTTCATTCAAATGGACGCTAAAAGATGTTTAATACCAAGCAGATTTGAGTTAGATAATTCCAATATCTATTTAAAAGGCCGTTATGTTTCTTACAAAAATCTCCGCAATCTGGCACGTTTAGAGAAAATAATGGCAACTTCATTTTCTTTTCGCCCATTATAAATATGTTGAATTTGTGCTGCATCATTTCAAATTCCACTGATAACATCTTATATGAGCGAGTTCGTAAAATGTAATCCCTTTATTCAACTGTTGAGCATTTTAAAACCCATTTTCCATTCGACCCCTCATTTAAATACATCACGAATTATTTTGAATTATATTTGTTTCGTCTTTATATAGTATAAAAAGCTTTTAGGTGAACAGAACCATGCGTTGCCTTTCATCTAAAAATACCGATGTTAGTCTCCTGCCTCTATATCCATGTAACCAAGTCACATGCTGTTCATGTACCATCAACGGTATAGTTACATGTGTCACTTTACATTTATTTACACCTACAAAAATTACTTGATGAATTCCACTGCACATCTTGATATAGCTTAGTGTCTATTTTTTCAAAACGTTCTTTTGACAAAATGTTAATTAGAGAAGATCTCATACAATGAACGATGTACTATTACCTCAAGGTAAGTCTTTATTGCGCGTCAGAATCAATAACAGATATTAATATGTCTACCTCGTGTTTGGTAATTGATAGTAATGTTTTCTGTGCAGCGATTGACAACTGACAAGTCCAACACACCATATATCTTTTGTGGACATCTCTTCTCGCGATATTTGCGAGTTCTTCCGAGATTTCAAACATTAGCGTCAATGGTGGTGTTGAAACGTCTATCATCTTTGCTCTCTTCGTCTCCGATACCAGTGACACAAAAGCACCTACTTGAGTATTTGGAAGAACGGCAGTATTGACACGTGGTCTCGGATTCCATTGACCTGGATAACAGTGCCCCATTTGTACATGTACAAGTACATTTCATTTAAAAATGTACAAGTACATTTCATTTTAAAATGTATTTTGGAACTCATTATAAGAAGTCAATTGTTATGACGTATTTTGGTTTGTTTTTTAAATTTTTAGACCATGATGCCTTGATCATCCCACAAAATATGATAAACCAGGATAAGTTCTGTCGTCTGCTCTAGCATCGATGATCACATATATATATGTTTATGTCCCGGTGGCCCATTGAACAAGTTAAATCATCGTTAATTTTCCAGTACGTGAAGATGTATACAGTTTAATTATCTGTTTTACGACATATTTACATGTAATTCAAGAAATAATGCTTCGTGTGTATTTATATACACTATATAGATCCACAATGATAGAAAATCATTTTTAAATTGAAAAAAGAAGAATGGAACAAAAAAAAATGTTAATTTCTGTTTAAACTCATATTCGTGCAAATTCCATCCTTAGAGGACTCAAAGTTTCCTTTTAAGTAAGTTTTTGTCATGTGTCGGTCTAATATTTCTTTCCAAAATTCGAAGTTTATCGAAAATGGGCTTTTATATGATGAAGTCATGCAATCACGTACAAAGGCCTCGGTATCGAGAAGTCTTACACAGGAATTTGTGAAAAGAGACTTGCAAATGAATAAAACAGACCGCAGATCTGCAAAAGTAACCGGATAAAGATGTTAATGGGGGACACACTGTTAGAAGGGATAACTTTAATCACCTCTTTGATGTGAAGAATCAATACATTATAAGTATGTCGTAATTACAGGCACGGTGAGGGTGTAAAGGTAGAGTGCGCACTCTGATACACATAATTACAACATCATAGAAAAGTCATTTTGAAATTAAATTACAAGAAGTAAAATTTATGGGTAAGCCACACAGGTTATATAAGGGTATCTATTTGTTTACATTGGCAACAGGAAATATGTCATTTGTGATCTTCGTAATCATGAGCCGTGTGTTTAATTAACTGTGATATTTCTCTACAAAACGATATGAATTATCCAAATCTTCTTTTACTTAGAAAACCTTTTTTTTCCCTCTGCGTGATATTTTGGAAAATTTTGCAATGAACACCAAAGATTTTATATAATTCAAAGGGCAATAAATAAGTGACCACCCCAACAATACGCAAGCCAGTATGTTTATTAATTATTGACGACAATTTTATGGCTGTTTATCTTTCTCAGGTGTTACAAGTATTTCTAGTAATATAATTATTCAGGTAACACGGACGTTAGATGGTACAGACAATATGAGGGTTCGACTAATGACCATAACTAACCCTCCCCGCGGAAATCAACTCGACATCAGTATAAATGATGATATTCATAAAACGGTAGTACTGAGTAATTATCTCTAGTTACGGGTGGGTTTTATTCTCTCTGCATTATGAAGGAGGCTGATCGCTGTCTCTCTGCTTATCCCCCGATGATATGTCATAAAAAGCCGCCATCTATTATACTGCATGCAAGGAGCCTGTTGTTATTTAAACACGATACAATATAGACATTCAAAGTACTCCTTCTATGTCGCGATTAAAAAAAAAATTCTTCAAAAGACGTAATCATGCTCTGTTGTACATACTAAGGGTGAAACATTACACATGTTACAGATTATCAGGAACTTTTGTATTCTCTTGAATCATCAGGCCTAACTCTGTAAATTTGACCATCCACCTTCTTTTGATTGCTGCTTCTCCTTCTTGAAACACCCGTGAAAAACTGCTGATTCTCAAAGATTTGCCTCGACCACTTTAGAATAATCTACAGAAGACATTTCAGGGATAGTCCTTGGTAAATTGAAAATTAGGACTTCAGGGAATTTTAGCAAAGTCGTGGTACGTCCGGTGCACGTTTGATCTGATCGCTAATCTAGGTCATTATCACCCGGGCCTGACGAAATACCCCCCTGCTAATGGGATACGGATAATTATAACTGGTCATTAAACTGTTGTCCATTTCGTTTCTATCTTATCCGTGTGGTCCTTCAGCAGCGAAATGTGGATAAATGATTTTGATAGAAATGGACGAATAGCTCATGATGGCCTCTCCTTTGTTCACAACACCTGTAGATTAGTTAGATTTTACAGGGATGAAAAGGCCCGGATGATGTGATGTAATAAGTTATTTGTCATGGTCACATACAGTCTTGCTGACGAAATGCGATAAAACAGTTCAAAATAAAAGTTAGAGAGGTTTCCTAACATTACAAAATATACATTAGAGAAACTCATTTTAAATATGTTCATCTATATGCATTGTACATGTATGTGCATAAAGTGGTAATTTTTTCTTCTCCCAGAAATACGCCATTAATAGGTTATTGGCGGAATATTGGCAAACACCTGTGGAAAAGCGGACCGATTTTGCTGGATACGTATATGTGAAAAATGACATATTCTAATATATTTTATTATATTTAGTCAATAACCTTTTTCTAGATCTTTATGTATTTCTAATTTTAGAAGTGTGCATTCGTTTGCATTTTTGGCAGCATTCGAATTGTTAACGTCTGTCATTGTTTATAAACACGTATAATATAACAGTTGAATATACAGTAAAAACAGTCCCCAGCTTTTTTTTTAAAGGAAAGGGGTGTTTTTATTTCATAAGCTTTAGTATTAAGAACAATGCATTTACACACAAAGATTTCTGCATTCTGTTTGAGCAACAATTCATGTATTACGAATTCTCTCCCCATTGCCATCCATAAACATGGCAGGTATATGACTGTTAAGTGTTTCAAGAGAATAGAATGTTTAATATTTTAATTAGCGACTCGTAATCGCCCTCGGTGCAAGGAAGTTCGCACCCTTGTGATGTTTGATTAAGTCATTAGCGCATCGGTTAGATAAGGGAACGAATTTATGTCAATTGGTCACGGAACGTCTAATATCGGGCTCGAGATGCTCCCAATTCTCGGGGGAATATTTACAAAACTCGAACCCCGGTTTTGTAATTGCTACTTCACTCATTCGCCCGTTTGATGAAGTGATAAGAACCATAAGCGGATTTTCCTCTGACAAGGAATTGATATCTCTTTCCCTCAGATGAAATATTTATGATGGGTATTTCTTTGAACATCGATGTGCATCTTAATCAAGAGAAACTGATGTGTATTATGTAATGGTTATCATTACATCGTCTACAGGACCTCTCTGATACCTTGTAAATATTTTACCGATAATTTTATTAAATAACATGAAAAAAAAACCCATAAATTTTCAAAAACTATTTTTACACGTAACTTAATTTGGTATACACGTCTTACATTAAAATTTCATACGATTTATCTTGCATGTAGTGAGAATTAAACCATTAATCATGATTGCAATACATTAGAGTAACTACCATGTTTGTAAGTGTAATTAACAGTGATACATATGACACAAGGCTCCGCCTTTTTCATGTTAGAGTTGTCTTTCTTTATATCGATTGTAAAAAAGAAAGAAAGGGAATACATTTTTTCCCGAACAAACCCAGAAATGAATACATGTGATGCAACAGAAAAAAAAAAAAAAAAAAAAAAAAAAAAAAAGAATTGCCCCGTTAAAAATACGTCTTATCTACTTCTTACCAATCTTGCATAATAGAAGCATTTAATTGTCAAAATTGCACTTAAAGATTTTATTGGAACTTTTTGAATTAAAAGCCCTCCCGCAACCACAGCTGAGCTAAATCCTACAAATATAAATGATATTGAAACTGAAAAACCGAGCACATGTGAAGATCTATGAAAATTAGTTTTCATAATTAAATTTGATTTGATTTGAATACTTCATCGTGGTTATAAATCATATACAAGTTTTCGTGTTGTTATTATGTAAATAAGGTTGGGGGAAATCCATAGGATGTGGATAAAGACACCACGTTGGTTAAGTGTTGATAGTGTCAATAATGTATTTAAAATAAACATTCACATTGTGTCTGATGGAATTGGGAAATGCTCCTAAATGGCATGGGGATTTTTTTTTATTACTCTATAAACCCTATCACTTTTTCGAATTTCATTATATGGAATACCAGGTCTATCTCTCAAATAAAAACTTATCAACCCTAGTTATTTGAAATATATTTTCTCGGTTATGTACATGTATCACAATAATTAGAGAGAGAAAAAAAATAACGGTTTGGATAGAAGTATGTCAGTAGTAAGCGGTAAGACCTAACGGTATTAAAGGATTAATTATTGTATGTTCCTTCATTTAATCTTAAATTAAGGATACAATTACGCGATTTTGCAATGCAAAGACGGCCCAATGTACGGTAAACAGAGTAAACGACTGAGTGCTTTCGGGCTAATACAAATGAGTTTGTACGCGTTATAAGGGCTGACATCTAAATGTTTGTCAGTTGTCACGAGTAATTTGGAAAACTTTGACCCGATGAAATGTTTCCCAGATCCGACTATCAATTCCAATGACAAATTCTTCTATTTTCAGAACGAAAATAACCGTGAAACGAGTCCCTCAAAATTCCATATTTACAATCATTTTCAACGTTTTTTCTTTTCACAAACTGCATTACGAACTAGATTATGTTTATTTAAGAAATAAATTCCATTTTTGAAAATACCTTGGGACATGAATTGCGACGCTTTACACTAATCTACTTCATGAAGCGCGTTATGAAAAGTATGCTGGCGGGAAGCGAGGTTATTCATTCCCTATGTATTTTCAAACAGTTTTTCATAAATTTATACATTTTAATTTCATTTCTGTCGGAATTCCATACGTTAAAATATTCGTATTGTATTTATAGCTAGATTCATACGCACATAATTCACATTCATGAGGAAATGGCTATCAATTCAATAGGTAAAGATATCGAAGGCAAAAACATTGAAAATGTAAATATTTTTATATCATTTACTAGTCGTCGTTAAGGTAACCAAATTCTGCAAAAGGTTCGAAATATTCAAGAAAAATACATAGCAGAAGGACTAACAAAAAGATTGACATACCGAAAGCGAAAAATGAAAAGACTATCGCAATATTTTGAAATGGCGATAGATGAAAATTAGATGAAAGAAAATAAAATTTCCTTTTGAACAGATTTCGTGGATAATTAACGTCGTTTTTTCTTATCAGAAATCTATTCGAATCAAACATGTTATGCATGAAAATCACAACAAAGAATGCTTTTCATTAAAATTGTTTTGAATAAATAATAAACATTTAATCATCGAGAAACCGAAATATTTTAACAAAGAATAAAATTATGGTAAAAATAGAATAAAACTACAATTAATTTGTTGAAAAATATAAAATTTTACATTATGTGGTCTTGAACTAGTTACCAAACAATAAAAGGAGCATTAAACCAATATTTAAATGAAGTCATTAAGAAAATTATGACGAATGCTGTGTATTTCGTACAATCCTTTAGCAGAAGTGCCCTAATTGCGTTTTAATAATTAAAGACAATCGAGGCCATAAATTGAGAACGAATGTGAAGTTTATGTCGAAGACCCCTTCCATGTCCTGTTAGATTTTTATCACTTATTCTCATTAACCCGACTTGTATTTGAACGATATCTTTATTCAAACTGGTTCCTTGTTAAACCGTAGGATGTAATAAATCTATACCATTCATAAAATCACTGCAAGTTGGACTAAAATCAAATGATTCACAATGTGTGATTTGTCTATTCCTGACGTTTTAATTTTAGAATGTTTTAGTATTTATTCAGACTGCACACAAACCGGAAGTGAAGATTTCTACTACCATCAATACTTTAGAGTGGAATACAATTTAATATCTATCAAAACGTGACATAATACAATCCACCACGTGCTATGATATGTAATGGCCAGAGTGGGACAGGTGTAAATTTCAAGTGACAAACCTATGGTTATGCAGAGGAAACACCCATGTATAACTATATTTTGTAGATTGGTATCCGAGTCTAAGTGCAGACATGGTTTTTATTCCACTGTAAGTACTTTCCATGTGTTCCGGATTTATTTATTCCACTGTAAGTACATGTAGTTTCCATGAGAACCGGATTTATTTGTTTGTATTATGATATAACTGTTTATTGACCGAATATCAAAGTTAATAACTAATATATTTTATGATAGCATTTGAATTGTGACGTGTAGATTCATAATTCAACATTGTAGCACTACATTCAGTAACAGTTTTATTGGGTAAACCTAAAACATTTCCGGTTAGATTGGGAAGATGAATCCCCCTCGAATGAAAATTTCGTCGTCATGTAATTTTAATGGAACCAGGATAAAGATGTGAAGGACAGTGCAACATTATTCTCCGGACACGACATCCAGTTTTTACTACCATTAAGAAATTTACATGAAGGACATGCGCTACGGCGCTTTACGCCAGCTTACTTCATGAATTGTGTTAGCGCTTAATGATAAAAACGCTGACGTCACGGCGTTGCAGTTGACACTCTCATACATGTATATCTTTACAAATGAAATTTATTTTGTTTAAAAAAAATACATGAAAAGTGAAGATAACGAACAGTGACCCATCTCATGAAGAATATAAAATTACATGTAAGAGCAGGTTCAGAGGCGACTCTCTCTCTCTCTCTCTCTCTCTCTCTCTCTCTCTCTCTCTATATATATATATATATACATGTATATATATACATACATACAAGAAATTGTTTACTGTTGGTTATTTAAGCCTCAAATTTTCGACACAATCTTCGTCTTTATCAAGAGACAAATATTACATGAATTACACACTACGAAAAAACCGACAAATATTAATAAACTACATTGTTAACAAGAATGATGCACTGATATACTGAATAAATATATGTTTCTATTTTCATTTCATTTCCAACTTACGTGTATATCGTCGAAAGCCAACATACACAAGATTGCTACGATTAGCCATGTCCCTCACCGCTGCAAAAAAGTTGAAGCATAAAAGTCCCATAACGTCTGTAAAAATTTTCAAATTAAAATTGCGGTGGAATATGATCAACTACATATTGTGACTAACAATCCTACAAAACTTGAATAAAATTTGTACATCGGTCTCTCAGTGGTTGCATCCACAAAATGTTCCTATAGTGTAGCATGTACAAATTCAACAGAGTCCCATAACTCCTGTAAAATTTGTTGAATCAAAATGGCGGCGCAATATGATCAACTACATATGATGACTAACAATCCTACAAAATGAGAACAAAATCCGTAGAGCGGTCTCTGGAGAGTTTCGTCCACAAAGTGTTCCAATAGTTCAGGATGTACAAACAACATACCTACAAAATGAGAACAAAATTCGTTGAGAGTTTTCGGAGGAGTTGCGTCCACAATGTGAAGTGGGACGGACGGACACCGGCATTTCTATGGGGCAAAAATGAAGGTGGTTAAGTTAACAATAGAAAATGGAATTCAAAACAAGTTACAAAACGAAAATGGACCCTAGCTGAGGCAAAGAATTTTCAGGAAAGTAGCGATAATAAAAATATGGTTGAATTTCTTGAACGCGTGAAAGAATGAAAAATAATCTGATTTGATAAACAAATGTTTTTGCATCACAATGACAAGTCTTTTCGTTTTCTGGAAAATTCATCCGAAAAAAATATATCTTATGTCAAATCGTCTACCGATTCAAATGCGATCAAACATACGTGGTATTAGGATTTCCAAGGGATATTAGGATTCAGTCGATTAGATAAAAGTTATTCAACGGTAATGAAAGACTTTATGATAAGTATTCACAGATTAATATATTTGTGTAGATTTTACATCCTTCCAGGGCCGTAAATTAACCTTCAATTTGGAGGAGGCAGGAAATTAGGCGGGGGTCTGGGGGCCGCCCAGGCCCCCAGACGCTGAGCACATTTTGTGCACACTGAACACGTTTCGTGCAAAATCCTTGATTCTAGGGTCTTCTAAGATGTTACTTGACTAACTCATTCTAAAAGAAAGATTTGGAATGCTTTTTAAGGGAGGTATCATGTTCTTAGTTATTGGAAACAACATAAATTCTAATGAACTTTAAATTTTAATTTTTTTTGGCTCAAAAGTTGGAGGAGGCAGCTGCCTCCTCCGCCTCCATGTAATTTACGGCCCTGCCTTCCGACCAAAATTCAGTCGGAACGAGCTCCTTGAAATATGGTGTTCGAATGTAAGAGTCCTAGGTATATAAGGAGCGTAGGGAGGTAAACCGAGACTCTTGTAGGAGTAGGCAACCACGGACCCCTGGACACGCTAGAAGTGAAATCAGGTGCTATGGAGGAGTAATCATTCCATGTTAACGGTCACACCCGCCATGAGCCCTCTCTCTTGACCAAGTAAACGGAGTAATCCGTAGTCAAAATTAGTATATGAAACATACCAGGCAGCGTTCGACGTAACGACAGGTTGTATTTGTAAATAAGATCATTATAGCGACCACAGAATGTGCGTAATGCTGACTTCAAACGAGACCGTTGAAACCCCTGTATCATCAAGTTATTTATCTCGATTTAAAAAGTGATCATAGACAGAACATGTTCACGCTTATCGTATTATTTGAGAGACATATAAAAACCATATGCAGGTGATAATGGAATATTACTGCATTCTACTTCATTTCTGTCAAAATTTCCAGTCGTTGAAATAGACGTTCTGTGTTCATCAGGTTTCATACGCATTGTACACTTCATTTAATTGGTAAATGTATCAATATCAAAAGCATTGGAAATCTATATATAATAATATGTAACACAAACACGAATGTGGTAGGAATTTTTGTCAGTATCTCAGGATTCAATATTGAACTCTTACATGCTTGTAAAATTATAAATATTAGCCACCATTGACGAAATCATTATACGAGAATGGGTGGATTGCTTGTTCTACCAAAATCCCATCATTATCCTAAAGGAGAAAAAAATGATGCACGATACTTTCTCCTATAAGATATGTGAGAGAAACTTCCAGGAATTTATGGAAAGAACCCCCCCCCCCTTGCCTTTAAGAAACAGGAAAAAGTTGCGGCGTAAAGAGAATGGCGATTTCTGATTTAAAACCGAGCTCACTTGAGCTATCAGCTAAGAAAAAAAAGTCTACCATTCTTAATATGGGATATTTATTCCTATTACATGTTTAGACTATATAAGTTAAAGGTCAATTGATTAAGCTTTCTTTGTTTTTATTTTACTTTGGTAAACTTTATAGATAACAACCAGTCCCTCTAGTTGTAGGTAAATAATGAACTAATTGTATGAAGTTACACTCATTTATCATTTCTGAAAATCTTCATAAATTTTGAAAAATATTGAAAATGAAACAGAAAAAAATCTATGTATGTAATATCATTAAAATTGATTAAATCAAAATGAAAATTAACGGATTTCTGTAACGGATTAGTCAAAGTGTTTGGAGGATCGAAAGGTGAAGATAACGAACAGTGATCAATCTCATAACTCCCATAAGCAATACAAAATAGATAGTTGGGCAAACACGGACCTCTGGACACACCAGAGGTGGGATCAGGTGCCTAGGAGGAGTAAGCATCCCCTGTCGACCGGTCACACCCGCCGTGAGCCCTATATCCTGATCAGGTAAACGGAGTTATCCGTAGTCAAAATCAGTGTGCCAAGAACAACTTAAAAACAACAACTAAATTGCGCTATGATAGGTGTTGAGAAAATGTGGGGTTTTTTTTTTAGTGTTATAGAAATTGCTAAATGATGATAAATAATCCTCATGCATAGGTGGATCATTAATCAAATCGTCTACAGCTAATTATAGGTCCAGTCAGCAAGTGCTTTGCTTGATTGCTGTATATCGTTTTGTCAAAGCTTAAGTTTTGAGATGTGTCCGAGTTATTTCCCTTTAGAAAATTCCTCTACACACTAAGGATGTGGGGCAGATACCATCACTGCATATGTGAATGTGCTCAGTGATTTTCTTATACGCAATCTCATCACCCAAATTCGCTACCACTCTAATTTCAAGGGATAGAAAGGTGTGTACTATGATATAAATCTAAAATAGTTCAACAACCTATCCGTGCATGTCTGCCTTCACTGCACCGTATCTGTTATGTACCGTCTGAAATTCGAACATGACCCTACAGCAATGGCAAATTAGTGCACATTTCTAGAAAACCAAAATCGCACCAAATGCGGTTAATGATATTTAATTATTGCCAACAAACCAAGGTATTCCAGGTTTCTCACTGTTAACATGCTGAACTACGAAATAGAATTTCTCAAAATCTGCTCTAATTTGCATTCATAAAACATCGCATTTCTGCGTTTGAGAAGAAATGTAACCTATGGGTCACAACTATACATACTAGTATCAGAAACGCGACACAAGATCAAGCGCCTTAAAGTCCCTCTTGATAGAATTTTGTAATGGACATTCGCATGCATATCAACATCTAATTATCTGGGCATATTATTCTCAGCCAACTTTGTATATGCCATCATATTTCAATCTTTTAGCATAAATATGTATACCAACCGATCACCTTGACCTTTAAATGGTCTGTACAAAAGCTCTCTCTCTCTCTCTCTCTCTCTCTCTCTCTCTCTCTCTCTCGAGAGAGAGAGAGAGAGAGAGAGAGGATACTTTACACAAGCTTCATTTACACCTTTGTACAATAGTCTTGTACAACTTTTAATGATCACTTCATCATATTCCAGTTTTGTTTTTCGACATGAAAATGAAATATTCAATTGATAGAAACAATACCTGTTTCAATTAGATCACGAGAATTCCATTTATTGTTTCCCTAAACTTGGGACTAAATTGTGAATGAATACATACCATATAAAACAAACTCACGTGTGATCTGACAGTATGTGTAATGTAACAACAGTATACCATTTTACGTTATATTATACACAGTAATGAAACGTTTACCTGTAAAATGACGGAAGAGTTAGAGAAATTCAAACACAACACACACATACATATATATATATATATATATATATATATATATATATATATATATATATATATATATATACACACATGTATATTATAGGATTAAACATTCTTTTTGAAGAATTTATCGATATGTAACCTCCGGACATTTTACTCACAAACTGAATAAAAGTGCGAAGCATTTTTATTTTAAGTTTGTGAGTAAAATGTCCGGAGTTTACACATCGATAAATTCTTCAAAAAGAATGTTTGATTCTTATAATTCCAATTTATTCACTTTATTAACAATTGCAAAAATTTGAATAGTTTCCCCGCACTATGTTATTTGTTTTCAGGCGTGTATGAATACATCGCGTTTTCGGGTTTATTGATGTATAAACTCTTGTTCAGCTTTATTTTTGTCCAATCAAAACAATTGTAATAAATAACGTTGGAATTAAATATATATATGCGTTGTCGCTAATGAACATACATTTGTAATTCAGACAAACCAAACAAACATACTAACTACACATATCATTAGTTTGACTGAAAATCTTCTCTTTCAGTTTCCTTTCATTTACTTTACAGCTGCTATGCATTTTCTGCACAAACCATTTGCACAAATTACATCCATCATTTCTGTCTTTATATCGATCACACATTAAATTGCCACACCATGCAAGAACTATTTTCCATGTGTTGACAAAAATGAAAGTGAAGATCATGAAAGTTGTAGTTAACGAACAGTGATCAATCTCATAACTCCTATAAGCAATACAAAATAGAGAGTTGGGCAAACACGGACCTCTGGATATACCACAGGTGAGATCAGGTGCCTAGGAGGAGTAAGCATACCGTGTTGACCGGTCACACCTGCCGTGAGCCCGTTATCTTGATCAGGTAAACGGAGATATCAGTAGTAAAAATCAATGTACCAAAACGGCCTAACAATCGTATGAAATACGTCAGGCAGCATTTGACCCAATGATAGGTTGTATTGGCAAACTAGATCGTTATAACGACCATAGAATTTGCGAAATGCTGACTTTGAACGAGATTGTTGAAACCCCTGCATGATCAACTTGTTTGTCAGTAGCCTATCTCGATTTAAAAATGATGATACACAGAACAAGCTCTTGCGTATCAAATCAGTTGAGATATATACACAGTATCTGCATATGATAATGGAATATTGCTACATGAATATGGGTAATTAACGGTGGAGAAGCTGAAATCATCCCGCTTATCATAAAGTTGAGTTGTTAGTTTGCCGTTCATATCTATTTTCAATAAATATCAGAAGTGGACGGCTTTGTGTTGTCTTCTATTTTAAGTTCAGAGAATATCGAACCGATTGTATATTGTTTAACGTCCCTCTCGAGAATATTTCACTCATATGGAGACGTAACCATTATCGGTGAAAGGCTGCAAAATTTAGGCCTATGCTCGGCGCTTACAGCCTCTGAGCAGGGAGGGATATTTATCGGGCCACACCTGCTGTGACACGGGACCTCGGATTTTGCGGTCTTATCTAAAGGTCCGCCCCATTTCGTCGCCTCTTACGACAAACAAGGGGTACTGAGGACCTATTCTAACCCGGATCCCCACGGGATCGAATCGACATATGAATGAAAATTATTATTGTTAGTAGATAAAACGTCGATATATATGTCGTATTTAACGCCTCATCAAGAGATTTTTTCTTCTCGCGTAGAAGTTTTTGAATAAATTTTACTTCATAAGAATATCAAAATAGGTCAGCTAACAAAGGAGCACAATTCGTGTCCATGGAAATTCCAACAGACTGTTGGAAGACCTGACCACCAAATACTACTAAGATATTTTCAATGGGGAACTCCAGCATATTTTAATTTCAACTTCAGAGTACTTGTGCGTGGAATCAGTGTGCGTGGAATCGGTGGTGTGTTTGGATGACTGATCACTAGGTATGAATACTTCCGTAGTAACGCACCCTCTGCAAAGAGATTGATGCGAACGTTGACGCGAAACGACTTTAACTTTGGATTTACATAAGAGATGGGATACCATATTTGCCATGGGAAAAGTTAAAGCCAAGCTTTGATAAAACAGGAACAGACCAGAAAATTCTCAAAAATGAAGTGTTGAGACCGTAGTTTGTACTTTATCCGCCCAAGAAAAGAGGGGTTGGTGTTAAAGACCACAAAATTGTTCAGAAAATCACCATTTTTATTTAAAATGCTTAACAAATTGAGAGTTCGGAAATATGTTTCTCATATATAACTAGCATAAATTTTATCTCTCGCAACAGAGTGTATACAGATAAATGAATTGCCTATTCTTTCGTACGTTCGTGTATTCGTTGTAATTCAGACTAGTGTACAAGATTTCAACCACATTTCTTGTCTGATAACCTGATTCCAGGTCAAATACGAAACATCAAGGTAACTAGAGGAGAAATTGGACGCTTTTTAAGCTACCGACATATTTCCTACAAATACTGTATGTAGTCGCCTACACACAAGTGAATACACAACATTATAAAGCTTAATGCAATTCTATATTCCAGTATAAATAAATGAAATAACTATACGAAATGAATAGCATGGATGCCTATTATAATTATTTAAACTTATGCTTATTACAATCACTTGACATTGGATTCAAGGTTGTCTACTAGAACCATTTTTATAGTTTATGAAGGAAATCAATATACAATACATGTCTGTATTATGTCCCATATCAACTCATGACGTCACCCAGGGGCTGGTATTGGTCTCTGGTTGATCTGGGCGCGATACAGATATGCTGTTTTTATTATGTATTTGAAAATACTGCTCACAATTCAAAATAATTATCTTTATGCCCCATTACTAAAAGCTATAAGTTTAACGTTCTTTCTTCCATTTCTAACTCTCTTTTCCATTGTTTACAAAAATATGGTCTGTTTCCAAGCGGAGAAAATCCGATGTACTACGACTGACAAATGCAGAGGTGTTCCAGAAAGGTTGACTGATTGATTGTATATTTTTCGATGTCCCACTCAAGAATTTTCACTCTTATGGAGACGTCAGCATTGCCGGTGAAGGGCTGCAAAATTTAGGTCTCACCTCGGCGCTTACGGCCTTTAAACAGGGAGGGATCTTTATAGTGCCACCCCTGCTGTGACACGGGGCCTCGGTGTTTGCGGTCTCATCCGAAGGACCACTCCATTTAGTCGCCTCTTACGACAAGCAAGGTGTATTACGGACCTATTCTAAACCAGATTCTCACGGGACGTCCCAGGAAGGTATAATAAAGGGAGAGACAAAAGGTCAAATAAAGACTGATAATACAGGATGTGTAATAAGGGACACGTGACTGTCTTTATATAAGGAATGCGAAATCTAATATACAACAACTATAATGATAAAAGGCGTTATAACGCGAATGAAAGGCCTTCGCGAAACAAGGGCAAAATAACGCAAACTAAAAGTGTAAAAACGCAAATTAAAAAATAAAGCGAAACAATGACGTCGTAATGTAAGTTAAAAGCGTAATGGTGCAGGGAGTTAATAAAAACTTTATGTTTACCCCGTAATGGTGCCCTGTCCACAATGAATAAACAGAATACTAGTACACATAATAATCCCACTCACGTTTTGTAACGCGCTCTATGAAGTGCAGTTTGTTGGCGTTGATTATTGACAGTATGTAGAATATTCCGATCCCTATCACGCCTCTGATTCACACGTTTTTACGTTTTCTAAATCAACGTTACAATGCCTTTTCCGCAATATTACGACTGCCTTTGATTCACGTTATTATGTCTTTTCCGCAATATTACGACTTTAAAATCCTCGTCACGCCTTTGATTCACGTTATTACGTCTTTTAAAAATATATATTTCTATTTGAAATGATCAGCATAGACTTTAATAGAATTGAACAGAAGTGAACCACAAATAAATTGAAAGCTGAAAAATTGCGTGTACTCTATACTGTCTTACATGTACCACTCGACGAAGAAGCATGCAGAATTCAGTCCAGAAGAAGCATGCAGAATTCAGTCCAGAAGAAGCATGCAGAATTCAGTCCAGTACATTCAGTTGAACTCGTACAACTTATCACTGAATTCTATTACTTCATCTGATTATATATAATAATATTATTATTATTACAGTAGTATGCATGAAAAACAACATAGATACCCAGTTACAGTGTTTTGTTGTGCGTCGTGTTCATTCATCTTGAAGTGCACATTGTAGTACCAATGCGTTCCCGTGGGGATCCGGGTTAGAATAGTTCCGCTGTACCCCTTGCTTGCCGTAAGAGGCGACTATAATGGGACGGTCCTTCGGATAACACCGCAAAAACCGAGGCACCGTGTCACAAGATTTTGTTCCTATTTATCTTACATTCATAATTATTCCTTAAGTTTATATGTATTCTACTTCTTTTAATCTGTGTTTATTTTACTAATATCTGTCTGTATGTATGTTATATGCAGGAGTACCATATTGAAAACTAGTGTTATCGCTAAATAGGTAATCCTGGATAAATAAAGGCTTTATTATTATTATGATATATATACAATAGCTGTGCCACGATAAAGATCCCTCCCTGCTCAAAAACCGTAAGTGCCTAGCATACCAGTAGGTCTAAATTTTGCAGCCCTTCACCGACAATGGTGACGACTCCATACGAGTGAAATATCTTAGAGAGGGACATTAAACAATATGCAAACAACCAACCACTGCGTTCAGATAAATGTCTCAAATATGTATACACTACCTTTGGAAACGTTTGTATGTGAATTGACGTGCTAGAGAGTGATACCCAAAGGGATATATCCAATAACACTAACACTAATACTATGGTGTATTCTAGTTTATACTTATAAGGTGTATTTACATTTATACGAGTAGAAGTATGTATTGCTGACTGTAATGAAAACTTAGGAACTATCGTGTCATTATCATAACTGTGGGGGATTAAAGTTACACCTATTGACTAATCATATCTACAGAAATATCATATGGAGCATTGCATTCAGGTAATCTAGGTAGAGAATACTATAAAACCTCTTTACTCATGCGTATAACGTATTCAAAAAGGCAGGACGTGTTGCCATTTGTAAGATTTCTGTATCATACAATTCAGGTGTAACTTTATCCGACAGAATGACGGAAATGAGAAAAACGGAATTGTGACTTTTAACAAGGATATTAATTAGATGTGTGATGGGCCTAATGTGGTGGTGTTGTGAGTGCTCGTCGTCTTCGTTGTCAGCCTCACAGTAGACTAACAACAATGTGAAAAGAGGATCGGAGTGTGTAAGCCTCTCCCGCCGATATTTATCCTCTCCCGCAAGCACTTAACCTCTCCTGTCGGTACTTAACCTCTCCTACAGGTACTTAACCTCTCCTACCGTTACTTAACCTTTTCCTGTTGGTACTTAGCTTCTCCTGCCGGAACGTAATCTCTCCCGTTGGTACTAAACCTCTCTTGCCGATACTTAGACTCTCCCGCCGGTACTCACCCTCTCCTGGCCGTACTACTTAGCCTCACCTGTCAATACTTAACCTCTCCTGCCGGCACTGAACATCTCCTACCGGTACTTAACCTCTCCTGTCGGTACTTAACCTCTCCTACCGGTACTCACCCTCTCCTGGCCGTACTTAGCCTCACCTGTCAATACTTAACCTCTCCTGTCAATACTTAACCTCACCTGTCAATGCTTAACCTCTCCTGTCAATACTTAACCTCACCTGTCAATACTTAACCTCTCCTGTCAATACTTAACCTCTCCTGTCAATACTTAACCTCACCTGTCAATACTTAACCTCTCCTGTCAATATTTAGCCTCTCCTGCCGGTACTTAACCTCTCCTACCGGTACTTAACCTCTCCTGCCGGTACTTAACATCTCCAACCGGTACTTAACCTCTCCTGCCGGTACTTAACAACTCCAACCGGTACTCACCCTCTCCTGACCGTACTTAGCCTCTCCTGTCAATACTTAACCTCTCCTGTCAATATTTAGCCTCTCCTGCCGGTACTTAACCTCTCCTACCGGTACTTAGCCTCTCCTGTCAATACTTAACCTCACCTGTCGGGACTTAGCCTCTCCTGCCGGTACTTAACCTCTCCCACAGGTACTTAGCCTCTCCCACAGGTACTTAGCCTCTCCTATCGGTACTTAACTTCTCCTGTCGTTACTTAACCTCCTGCCGGTACTTAGCATCTCCTGCCGGTACTTAGCATCTCCCACCGGTATTTATCCTCTCCCACAGGTACTTAAACTCACTTGTCGGTACTTAACCTCTCCTGTTGGTACTTAGCTTCTTTTCCCGGAACTAACCCTCTCCCGTTGGTAATAAACCTCTCCCGCCGGTACTCAGGTTCTCGTGACAATACTTAACCTCTCCTGCCGGTACTTAACCTCTCCTTCTAGTACTTAACCTCTTTTATCGGTACTTAATTTCTCCTGTCATTACTTTGCTTCTCCTGTCGGTACCTAACCTTTCTCATCGGTACTTAGCTTCTCCCGTCGGTGCTTATCCTCTCCTGTCGGTAATTAGCCTCTCATGTCCGTTCTGAACTTATCCTGCCGCAAATTAACCACCCGTCTATACTTAGTTTCTCCAGGTATTCAAAACTTCTGCTGCCGATACTTAGCTTCTCCTGTCGGTACTTAGCCTCTTCTACCGGTACTTAACCTCTCCTGTTGGCACTTAGCCTCTCCCTCCAGTATTTATACTCTCCCTCCAGTATTTATACTCTCCCTCCAGTATTTATACTCTCCCGCCGGTATTTATCCTCTCCCACAGGTACTTAACCTATCTTGCCGGTACTTAGCCTCCTGTCGGTACTTGGCTTCATCTGGCGGTACTAAACCGGGCCTGCCGGTAATTAACCTCTCTACAGCAAACCCCCTATCGTGACATAATGGGCACCGTCTATACGGTGTTGCGTGTGCGACGGATGGACGAGGCTCATCAACCTATGGATACTCGTCTAGGAGAGAAAACCCTCCAACGAAGGAAAGGAAAATCTTGTAAAAAAGAAATCAAAGGATGGTTGCTGGTTCAAAGAGTAAAGATGATTGTCTCTATAGTGTGAGAAAAATACAATCCTTCCCGTATGAGCTTTGCCAATCAATGGACGACTGATAGTACATGTAAACCACATGCTGAAACATCGAAGTGAAGGTAATACCTAGGACAGTCAGAGGAAGATGGAGGGCGTAATAGCAAAACAAACTGAAGTCGACAGAACAAGAGAGCCTATCAACCAATTCAAATGCTTTATTGACGATTACCAAACATGAGGCGTACATTATAAATTAACATCATAATTATACTATTATATTAATACACAATTTCAGATTAAACACAGTTGTCCTGATTTTTCAATTCAGTGTATTACACCTTAGATTAAAATACTCATTCAAATATTGACAAAAATGCCTTTATGAATGTACAATTTTCAGGATTCATGAGACTTTTTATGGACTTTGCATTCAAATCCCCCAAAAGTTCTGAGTATTTATTCGATTATCCGTTTACCTGATCAAGAAGTAGAGCTCACGGGGGATGCTTACGCCTCCTAGGCACCTGATCTGTGTTTGCCCAACTCTCTATTTTGTATTGCTTATGAGATTTATGAGATTGATCACTGTTCGTTATCTTCACCTTTCCTTAAATGTTCGTATTTTGCAAAATAATGGGACATGTTTCTCATTCTCAACTTCATTCAAGCAGAATTTGCCAAATCTATTAGATCGTGGTATTGGAGGTTTACAGTATCTCCCAACTTCAATATTGAAGGAAAGTTAAGCAACAAGAAGCGGAAGTAATTGTGTCAGTTAAGAATAAGAATGGATATCAGCAAGGAATTGATTGATTGTATATTGTTTAACGCCCCTCACGAGAATATTTCACTCGTATGGAAACGTCACCATTGCCGGTGAAGGGCTGCAAAATTTAGGTTTATAAATGTTCGGTACTCATGGCCTTTGAGCAGGAAGGGAACTACATCGTACCACACCTGCTGCGACACGGGGCCTCGGTTTTTGCGGTCTCATCTGAAGGACCGCCCCCCCATTAATCGCCTCTTACGACAAGCAAGGTGTACTGAGGATCTACTCTAACCCGGATCCCCACGGGATTATGGAGTGACCTCTGGTGTGTCCAGGGGTCCGTGTTTGCCCAACTATCTATTTTGTATTGCTTATGGGATTTATGAGATTGACCACTGCTCGTTATCTCCACCTTTCATTATAGACTCTTATGCATGACTCACGTGAAGAGCATTGATAAATAAGGAAATTCTTGCTTAGGTTGTAAATTTGTAACTGCCAAGCATTCGAGGCCCATACTTGGTATTGCAGAATGTACATGACTAAATGATTTGTTGACATTGCTCCAAGGTGTTAAGATCAAGGTATCTAGTAAAGGAAGTCAAATATTCTTTTTCAGGTAATAATTAATGGAGAGCCCTTAGAGGTCCTTACTTACATGTAGCAGAAAGATTGTATAAGGCAAGAGGGTATGTAATTATCTTTAACAAAGATCATTTGGTTAAGATCACCATTTAAAATTAATTAAAGGCATCTTCTTATCCATAACGTCAGAGAACCATTTTTATACACAGATTTTGAGTCACATGACCTTGAAACAACCAGTCGTGGTAGCTTTGAGCTTAAAAAGTTTGCTTCGTGATCGGAAGGTCGCGAGTTAAAGCCATGACTGCGTGAAACCCAATACGCATAAATAGGTAATGATTGCTCCTTTGCCAAACGATCGGTAGATAGAACCCTATACATTTATGTATCTTCATCAGGTAAATGGAACAATCCGTAGTTAAACTCCGTATGTAATTAACGACCTAACAATTGATATGAAATACGTCAGACAGCATTCGACGTATTGGCAGGTTGTATTTGTAAATTAGATCATCATAACGACCACAAAATTTGCGAAGTGAAATTGTTGGAACAGCTGTCCGTAGCATGCCTCGACTTGATGAGAACAACTGTCATGCTTTTGCCTATCGAATCAGCTGAGAGAGTCTCTCAGCCTAACAATATCGATTCTTGCATCCATTAGATCAAAATAAAATCAAGAAAGTTTTCAAATTCATGGACATTAGACATATATCTCTGAAAATACTGATTCTTGCGTCCATTAGAACAAAATAAAATCAAGAAAGTTTTCTAGGTCAAACAAGTTAAAGCCGCAATCCTGAAATTCTAATATCAAAACATAGAGAGCTATATGAATCCTCACTAATAAATATTTCTAATAATGTTTTATCATAGTTTAGAAGTCTAAAGATGATATACTTGTTTTCAAGGTCAATTCATTTTTCTTTCGGAATTTTGAAGGTCAAACAATACTCGCAATTTTGGTAATACTCATGGCTAGAATAAGGAATTCAAGATCAGAGTCTTGCAACGAGGAAGACAAAATGTATTTCCATCAGTCATACAACAGAGGTTATATAATTGGGTGAGTATTGAAGATTGCGTTGTAGAAACTGATTAAGCTAAGGATTTATTAAAATTGTTCATTACACCTCTGGGTTAGAATAGGTCCTCAGTACCCCTTGCTTGTTGTAAGAGGCGACTAAATGGGGGCGGTACTTCGGATGAGACCGCAAAAACCGAGATCCCGTGTCAAAGGCCGTAAGCGCCGAGCATAGGCCTAAATTTCGCAGCCCTTCATCGGCAATGGCGACGTCTCCATATGAGTGAAATATTCTCGAGAGGGACGATAAAAAATATTCAATTATTCAATCATCACACCTTGACGGAATGATTTCAAATCATGCATCCAGGATTTTTCTGTGCTCTTTTTCTCTGCATCGGTCCATGCTGGATTATGATTTATAACAACCACTTGCATGTCTTGCCAAACGTGACCTTCTTTGTAGAAGTGTTCTCCCATGGTTTCGGTCACGTGTTTGCCGTTGATGCATGCATCGTGATGGTGTTGTCGGTGTTTATCATTTCTGCTATGCATATACAAAATATGTCTATGGATTATGATTTTGCTGCATTCTAAGATACATGTAACATAATGAATCACAAGTATATATGAAAGTTATATCTGCTCAAACAGAATTTCTAGGGTTTGTTTTTTATTATTTTGAAATGACCTTGACACAAAACCAAGAATCGCGACACGCACTTTCATCAGTGTCAAAAGGATGTATACTTTCTATTGTAGTTGCAAGCAAAATGTAGCATCTCGATGCGCCAATAAATACGAGAAAAACCCCATCTGCACCTTCTTTGTCGTGCTATATATATGTGAAGCACTGAAATGCTTTGAAATGAATGAAATTGTCAAATTTTCGGAGAGACCTGTCCCTTTCTCAGGACAAACAGAAAAGCACATACCGCTATATTGCTGAACTAAGATTAGTCCCCGTACTTAAAACATTGTGACGTCAGTTCATTGTCTTGACAGTACTTTATTTTTCATACTGTACTGAACATAGTCCAGTATAATTAAGAGCAGGCCAATATTATGAGTAATACTGGACCGACAGTAAAAATGTTTTAAGCAAGATACAAGACTCCGATGGTCTATTATGTCAGATAGGGGACTGATCACACTACGCGGCTCGTGACAGTTCCATATCTGACATTAAAGACCCATCTTCGTCTTGTATCCCTTACATATATCCATAGTAATTTTTACACAAATTTAGTTCCTGTAAATTTAATTTTTTTTTTATTTTTTTATTTTTTTTATTTTTTTTTTTGCAATTTGGCGCCAGTGAAATTTCTTATTTCTTCGGTCATTATAATCATATTCTACATCAGTTGAAATTATTAGAATTTCATTCACTTTTTCCCTTAAAACAAAAGTATATAAATATATACATGTTCCTGTAAGGGTTCACTGAGAGTTGAGACAAGGCTTTGTCAGTGGCGCTTTTTTTATTTCATTTGTCTGTTTCAAAGTCTACACTTGAACTTCTAAGCATACACACGCATTACCAATGTTTGACATTTTGTATGTCAAGAGTATTTATAGAATTTTAACAGCATGGAACAAAGTAACAGTTGACGGGTAATGCTAATTTTTAAATCTTCATTATTTTTTCTGGTATTAAATTTATATGAAATGAAAAGCCATAATTAATCAAGGTTACTAAAGACGAATAAATCCATCAAAATTCATATACAGTCTTTTGAAATATAATGATTTCACATTGAAAATAAAAACGAGTTCGATGCACATTTTTTTGACGTGCAGTTCCAAATTTATCCTTGTTTATATGCAGTAATATTTTAAAACATTATTTGAGAACTTTATTTATTATAAATTTATTTAATCAAATTAAAGTTTGGATTTATGGATTAATTTGGAACTAAATGATGGAAACGTTTTTTTTTTACCGTACTACAATGATCTCAGAAAAGAACTAATTCGCATTCAAACTCAAGTTAACACCTGTTAATTATTATGGAATTAAATTTTTTCCTTGACGGTCATAAAAAAGATAAAGACAACGAACAGTGGTCAATCCCATAAAGAATATAAAATCGAGAACGGGACGAACACGGATCCCTGGAAACACCAGAGGTGGGATATGGTACCCAGAAATGTGAACTGCGGTTTATCCGTTCAAAAGCATATGTACAGCGTATAAATCTTCAGCCGATGTGTTTACTTGATGATTCCGTTCAATCAAGGTTACTTAAGGTATTCAATGTATAATGACCATATTTCATATCTAATAAATGGATGGTGGAATTTTTGTAATCATGGTATCATTTTGAAGGGTTCATCAAATAAAAAAATCCACCATAAGAATTTTCAAAATTTTGTTTACTGCTTAATTCATTTCACTTAGAATTCAACATTGAAGTATATGAGAAAAACGTATTTTATTACAATATTTTAAAAACAAATTATATTTTCATAATTATCTCTTGGTAGAAAGTTACATACACTTTCTTTTTATGAAAATATGAAATAAAATTAATCATTGACCACACACATTTTTAGAAAATTAGATTTTTCTTATTTTTACAAAGGGCAGACAACTCTTCCAAAAAGTCTTAAGTGCAAAAAGGTCAGCTTCTAATCATTTACCAGTCGTGTGAATTTCATGTGCTTCACTTTCATCATTATTTAACAATAAACTTTTATGTTAATCTAAATCCTTCAAAATTGTTCATTATCGTTTCATTATACATGGAATACCTGAATTTAGAGGATAAAAGTTGACATCCTGAATTAGAAAAGAGACGTTTACATACAGCCTGGAGTTAAAGGATGAAAGTCTATATACATTCTGAATATGGAGGATGAAAGTCTATATACAGTCTGAATATGGAGGATGAAAGTCTATATACAGTCTGAATATGGAGGATGAAAGTCTATATACAGTCTGAATATGGAGGATGAAAGTCTATATACAGTCTGAAGTTGGAGGATGAAAGTTGACATACAGTCTGAGGTTAGGGTATGGAAGTGGGCATACAGTCTGAGGTTAGGGTATGGAAGTGGACATACAGTCTGAGGTTAGGGTATGGAAGTGGGCATACAGTCTGAGGTTAGGGTATGGAAGTGGACATACAGTCTGAGGTTAGGGTATGGAAGTGGACATACAGTCTGAGGTTAGGGTATGGAAGTGGACATACAGTCTGAGGTTAGGGTATGGAAGTGGACATACAGTCTGAGGTTAGGGTATGGAAGTGGGCATACAGTCTGAGGTTAGGGTATGGAAGTGGACATACAGTCTGAGGTTAGGGTATGGAAGTGGACATACAGTCTGAGGTTAGGGTATGGAAGTGGGCATACAGTCTGAGGTTAGGGTATGGAAGTGGACATACAGTCTGAGGTTAGGGTATGGAAGTGGACATACAGTCTGAGGTTAGGGTATGGAAGTGAACATACAATCTGAGGTTAGGGTATGGAAGTGAACATACAATCTGAGGTTAGGGTATGGAAGTGAACATGCAGGGTCAGACCAAACCTTTGTACCTGTATATTATTTGAATTAAACTGTTTTGAATGAAACTCTTAACTACATGCAGATACCTTGTATTTTCAGTCAGCATTGGCAAAAGAAAGATATGTTGCTGTGTTTTGATAATTCCATAGTTCATATGTATTATATTCAAATGTACGGTATACATCTGCTGGTTGTGTCGTTGTTGTTGTATATTGTTTAACGTCCCTCGCGAGAATATTTCACCCATATGGAGACGTCACCATCGCAGGCGAAGAGCTGCGAAATTTAGGCTTGTGCTCGGCACTTACGGCCTTTGAGCAGGGAGGGATCTTTATCATGCCACACTTGCTGTAACAAGGGGCCTCGGTTTATGCAGTCTTATCCGAAGGACTGCCCCATTTAGTCGCCAATTACGACAAATAAGGGATACTGAGGACCTATTATAGTCCGGATCCCCACGGGGGGTTGCGTTGTGAAACATGGTTACAACATTATGAAAATGATATCAGGTTTTAAAACGCTCGCTCAGTCTAATTATTGAACAGTTAATTCAGTGATTTCCCGCCGTAAGATGGCTGAAATACTGTCAAAACGGTGTAACACCATAATCAATCAATCAAAGGTTTCCCAGTTAATATCAAAGATATTAACAAAAGCAGTGCATCCTCAAGCATCAAAGCTCTCTAAATGGTATCTTGCCAATAAGGAAATCTGACCACACATCTTCAAAACTTTGGTGCACTTTTAAAGATGATAATACATAGGTCAATTAGCATTTTGAGACATCAAAATTATATAAAAAGATATTTTACTAGAATTTAATCGTCGACAAAAAAGAGAAAAAATTCTATTTGGCGCATTTAAGTTTTTTTAAATATATATTTAGTGTAACATTATATAAATCAATGTCAATTTAGCACTTGGAGAAAATTTATTTGATTAATTAAAATTTGCAAATTATGGTTCTGATTATTAAAATGTAAATTACGAAGATAAATGCAAAGTGTTATTATGTTTAAATTTAAAAAAAAAATCATTGAACTATTTTTGTTTTCTCAGCTTGTTTAATGGTGTTTTAAAATGTTACCAACGGATGTTTATCGTCGTATTTCAACCAGTGATAAGAGAAAACCATTCTTCGTGGTAATTGGTATTTAGTTAAGATACTTTTCAAATGACATATGCAAGCGTTAATGATTTCATTTCAATTTAGAATTACAAATTAGTTTTCTATTGTATTGCAGATGTCAAAAACTTTGAAGCTTATATCATAGATTTACAATCCTACGCCCTGGCGTGTATGCTCCATCTTAACATAATTTGTGTAGATTACAATACTCTACATCAAATGACAAACGATCTACAGTTTACTTCTTGTTACTTCGGGATTAAAGCAACTGAAACGTTAAAGTGCGAGATGTGTAAAATATTTCTTGTAGATAAGCTATATTTTTCCATGCGTAGTTTGTGGGTATTTTATCTTTATTTAGAAAATCAGTTTTGGTGCATGAAAAGGTGAAGATAACGAACAGTGATCAATTTCATAACTCCTGTAAAGAATTTTTTAAAATTAAAAGTCAAACAAGAACCCCTGGACATATCAGAGGTGGGGGTGAGGTGTTTATGATAAGTAAGCATCCCCTGTCGACCGGCCACACCCGCCATGAACCCTATGTCTCGACCAGGTAAACAGAGGAACCCATAATCAAAATCAGATTGCAACTAACAATCGGTATGACACACGTCAGACAACATTTCATCCAATGACAGGTTGTATTTACACCAAATTCTCTTTTTAAGATCAATATTATGCGATAGGTCTACAAATCATTGAAAGTCGACAATCAATGTTGATTAGATTTCTTAGGTATTGAATTGTGTTTACAAAATTCCCTGCAAACGAAATGTACATCTTTATTTTTGGCAAATGAATGTATAATAATTTTAACTATGTATTTTGGAGATGAACTATGACAAAGCTTTGTATTATGTTTTCTTTTATACATTGTATCGAGAGTTTTTCTTTTTTTTATCTGTTTATTTTATTTATTATGTTCCCCAAACAAAGTTTGGGAACATATTGTTTTTACTCTGTTTCTTATTATTATTATTATGTCTCCGAACACAAAGTGTCGGAGACATATTGTTTTTGCTCCGTTTCTTATTATTATTATTTTCTTCTTATTCTTATTATTCCTCTTCTTTAGTGAGAAATTTGTCCGACCGATTTTGTGAAAGTGCTTCAACAGATCCAGTTCAAACTTTCTGAGCTGATAGGGGGTCACTAGGAGGGGTGCATTCAACTTTTGAAATTTTCAAAATGGCCGCCGTTTCAAGATGGCGGCCAAAAAACGTCAAAAACTCAAGGTTGTCGGATTTCAACCAAATTCTATTTCTAGGGTAATTTAGTGACCTCGAGTCCATTTCCACCATAAATTTTTTTTTATGAGCCGCCATTTTCAAAATGGCCGCCATATACTGAAATATTTGAAAGTGTTAAAATCTCTACAGCATTTGGGTTCTGGGATCAACTAAGGGTCCACTGTTCTTTTTTAGCATCAGTATTTCCTTCCAATCAATTTTCAAACGTTTCAAAATGGCCGCCATTGAAGAAAATGGCAAATTTAGTTTCTAGGGTTTTTGGAGGATCCTGAGTGCATATCTGGCATCAAAAAGCATTTTTGACATGGGGAGGTGTTCGGAGACATTTGTGTTGGCATCCCAACACAGTTATAGCTCGTTATTATTCTTTTTCTCCGGTACTTTTTTGTCCGGTAGTGTTCTCAGAAACTACAAAAGGGATCGATATGAAACTTTCCAGGATGATAGTATAGCGTTTGTAGATGTGCATAGTGATATTCATTTTGTCTGCACGTGCATGCACGCGCGCGCACGTGCATTGCAATTTTGGTACAAAAAATGCAAAATCAGAATATTGAAGGAAGCGATATAAAACCTAAATAGGATGATAGTATATCATTTGTACATATGAAAAATAATATTTATTTTGTCAGCACTTGCACGCATGCGCGTGCACGCGCATTACAAAATTTGTACGCTAACTTTGGAATCAGTCTAACTCTTTTGTTGTTCATTGAAATGGCTTGAAATTCATATCATAGGTAGATATTGAGACTCTTAACTGATTTGCATGGTCAAAATTACCAATTTGCAGGCGCATGCACGTGAACTTCATTTTGATTGGATAATACTAAAACGTTTGTAACTATCTTGTTTATGAAGTGAATGAGATGATATTCACAGCATAAGTAGACAATATGTGTATCTATATATTGGTGTAAGAAAAAAATGCCAACGCGCATGCGCGTGCAACGTTTTTAAATTTTCAATTTTTAAAGGACGATAACGTTTTTGTTTTTCATCAAATTCTATTGATATTAATGGTTTAGATGTGTCTTGTTACTCCTTACAAATTGTTGTGGTTAGAATTACTGCTCAGCACGTGCATGCACGTGTGCTGAATTCTGATTGGACGATTTTAAAATCGCTATAACTTCCTTGTATTTGGTGGAAACGTTATGAAATTCACACTGTGGGTATATGATACACATGCCTGTTGAACGACATCAACAAAAATTCGGAATCATACACGCGTGCGCGTGTATGCGCGTGCAACGCTTTCTTTCATTTTTTTGGTACTGAAATGACCATATTGAACGTACTACATGTAATTAAAGGCTAAAATAAAATGATTTTTTGCTATAGATTCACAAGGATATCACTTTTTAATTGGGGGAGGTTTGGGGAACATCTGTAACGGTCCCCGTTACAATTAGAACTAGTCTGTTTTTTGCATTAGATTTATTGCATCCTTCTTGGATCTAGTAGTCACCCTGGCCTTTAATTTCAGGATCTCTGTTTGATAATGTCGAAATGTCTAGTTCTCTGACCCTGGTTGTCGACCGATGATATACCTTGCACGGTTTATGCCGAAGAAGGCTATATAAATCCTTGAGGTAGAGGAACTCTCTTCATAACTCCTATAAAATCTCTATTATATATCGTTTTTATCACACATAGAATCATGTATTACTTAACATTCCGTGCAACAAATCTGGAACGTTTAACCCAAGACAAAGATTTCGCAAAAAGCATACCCGAAAATGTCACCACTTGGGCTATTTTTACCTATGTATAATTATATATTTCGTGTGGGCTATGTAAAAAAAAAAAAAAAAAAAAACCAAGCTAAATAGTCCTGGTGATCTCCAGAGGGCGGGCGGAAGTCATGACGCTCTTAACATTGGGAACCTATAGCAATTTCTACCATTTATCAAATGGACATATTGTTGATAGCAGATTATAACACAGATTTGTATTCTGTGTTTTACCATATTTTTAAATATGATAATGTAAACATCTGTTATGAAGACAAAACACCTGGCCATTGCGAAACTGTATTTTCCTTATTATTGCTTATAATGCTGAGGTTAAATTTATATGATAATTATAATGGTGAAGTACGATGTTACTTTATTTGCATTTTCATTTAAAAAACGAAATAAATTTTACTTGAGTATATCTTTCTTAATAACGTTGAATTAGATACGATAATGAGTGTGTTATCCTGTCTTACATTGAGTGTGTTGCAAAAGTTTCGCGGCGAAATGTGTTTGTGTTTAACATCCACTCACTAAATGTTAAACCATGAAGTGTAAATTTTAACTCGCGAATATTAGTTACCGCGAATTGATTCCATAATAACGTACCATTTGATATCTAAAAAATCATTCTGAAATGAAAGAAATTGGTTTTAGAACATGGATATATGAATAACCCATTAAAGTATGCATACTGGAATAGCACAGAAAATTATGCATATTGGAATAAAACAGAAAATTATGCATATTGGAATAACCTAAGAAAGTTTTCTTTGTCCTGTTAAAATTAAGATAAGAACGATGGTATTTTTTTTTTCAAAAAAAAAAAGGCACAAAAATTACTAATTTTTAAAAAAAAAATGTTCAAAGGCATGGAATATGACTTCCAACACTACAAAGAGCAAACTCCAAATTGTCTTGATAGATTTCATCAATAACTGAAGTTTCGGATCTAATGGCTGTTAATAAACAATGAAACGATTTATCTTCTTTTGACAGACGGTTTAAGGAATGATTCATTGTTCTCGTGTAAATAGAATGCATTAGGCGGTCTTAATGGATAGTCGTCCGTCACGTCAGAGATGATAACAACCTCCAATGCTAATTATTGAATAATGAAGGGCATTTGAATTTGAATCAAGACGTAAAAATATGATAATAACAATCAAAACTCGATGCTAGAGTATGAAAGGTGAAAATAATTGCTCTCGATGTAGTGAGTTACGACTGGTTGACCACAAGCCTTGTTCGACATGAAATGTTGATAATTTTAAGGAGTGGAAAAAACATTCATTTTAACAAGGTATAATCAAGTAATCATGCTGCTAATTAATTCAACATAACCTAAATGGATATTTTTGGGAAATAAAAAATTCGCCAAAAAATAGTAAATCTGAATATTTTTTGCACTATTGGTAATTACATGTTGTACTCTTGTTTGATATATATATATATTTATTTCTATATCGCATAAAATATTTCCGTGGCAATGACAGTATCTTTCGTTTACAAATTCCCAATATTTTAAAGTTAATCTGTACTTCAGACAAAACTTTGAGAATTGGGGGAATCAAAATCATTTAAATTTAAAAACATTTAAATCCTGGAGTAGTTTGATAAGAGATTAATGTTTAAATGTTTTCACTCTCGCATCTGCATTTATTCACATCTTTTACATAACATAACACCCCAGCTAAGATTCCACAGAAAAAGTGATTTGTTGATGGACACTAAATGTGTTTTAGACAGATGTATACCTAAGATGTATTACCTTTCATATATAGGATAACTTACATAGACATATGACAGAATCGATTTTTGATGTTACGAAGCGAACAGATTGTAACGATTACAGAGGTTTGTGATTTGATAGAATTCTATTTTTCTTGGGAGGTTATCACATCTTTTAAAAAGTGTGAAAAGGTTTTAAAGTATTGTAGATTAAAATTAAATGAATTTATAACAAAATTCATATGGAATGGTAAAATTTCTCCCGTTAGAATGATGCTTCAAATGTTTCAAACATATCAAAGAATGTAAACAACATGGTATATAAATATATTATGCTTATAAAACAATCAAACTATATATATATATATACTTGGATTTTTGCTTGCAGCATATATAAAAGTTATTGTTACTGCTCATAATTTGCAGTTTAAAGTTACATTTGTACGTTGTTTAAAAAAAAAGAAGAATACAATACATGTATATGATTTATTCTAATCCTATATATTTTTGGAGGAACTGATCAATGTTATTGGAAAATGTCTATATTTCTAATGTAATCAAGAAAAAAAAATTGCGGAACTCAGGTACAAAATGTTGTACGGTATATCGAAAAATGATTTAGATATCTAATAAACAAATCAAAGATAACATGCATATCTTCTTTAAGTGACATATTCTATGTTGTCAAAAGATAATCATCCATTATGTATGGATATAAATTACAAAGCGTATGTGAAAGGAAAGCGGTAAATATTATAGCTCTAGGTTTCTATATTGACTTGAATCAAACGATTTCTAGAAGGAAAAATGTATTTGGTGTAAATTCTTTGTTTATTTCGAATGTGTTCTGATCTGAAGTGTATTGCATAAACTTAATATTAAACTTAACAATATTTTTAAAAAAAAATCTAATAGGGGTGTTTCTACTCTCGTATGTACAAGTTGTAAATAGTACTGTCAACTGTAGATAAGTGGTAAGTATTTTTTGTAGAATTCACTGAGTGATGGTAGTAAGATCATAAAAAAATATATACAACAAAAATATTTATTACACCGTATAACTGGGGAAATTATAAATACTATCTTGATAACTTTTTGACAAGGATATTTCAGGAGAAAGAAATCTAATTAAATATTGCAATTTGAGTGTACTTTTAAATTTATATACAATACAAAAGACGAAATTCTTAAAGATAAAAGAGATATCTAACAGCAGAAGAAAGTTGAAGTTTTCTGCTAGAATTCAGTCCAGATTATAGGTCATACAGTTGCTTAGCAGAGTACTCCATGTACATCTGACAATATTGTTAGACAAAAGTTCATATTCAAGATCGGAATCATAAATCCTACATTAGGTAATATGAAGTTTACCTGTCAATTTCTTGAAATATAATTGTGTGCTAGATATGCCAACTGGTGTCAAAATCGCGAAATGAAATTCTTACCTTGGAATATAAATATAAATTGTTACCAAAATTAATGACATTATTTACATATGGCCCAATTTTTATGAAGAACAACCCTTTTTCAAGAAGAGTGCAGCCAATCAGTTGCTGATGTTGAAATATTAAATATATACAGTATTAAAGACAATGAAAGTTAATCTACAGTAATTTCCTTGTTCTTAAAAAGATGAGCTTAAAATTAATAGTTTGATAAGAAAGCAGCTTTGAGAATACTTCCTTTTTAACATCAGTAATTGAATGACAACCCAATGCATATTACGAGTTTTTAAAGCAAATGGGAAAAGATTTGTTTTAAAATCATCTATTCTTTTAAATGCTCCGAATCCAATTATGAGTAAGAATAAAAAATGAGTATGGTAATATAACTTTCGCTGAGAGGTCTATATTCAACCATGTACCAGTTTCAAGACACTAGCCTAGGTTTAAGTGTCGGATATTTAATCTCAACCTTTTCCTATGAAACACTTCTGTTAGTTATCTGTAATATTGTATTCTGATGTGACCGAAATTACAAGCACCCAAACGATATGTACCTGAATCTTTTTCTTGTCTTCTTTCGAGAAAAATATATCTATGATGTTTGAAATTTTGTTAGTCCAGCGTATGATCAATGTCTAAACACCACGGATTCTTCCACATCTGCTTCGTACTTAGATATATCATTGAACATATATATTAAGGGCAAGCTAACAACTCATCTATATAACAAACGTGATGACTTCAGCTTTTCCATCGTCAACGTCCCATATTTACATGAAGTTGAAATTTAAAATATGCTGGAGTTCCTCATTGACATTGTACATATGTAGTCTTTGGTGATCAGGCCTTTCAACAGTCTGTTTTAATTCCCATGGACACGAATTGTGCTCCTTTGTTAGCTGACCTGTTTTTATTAGCTCACCTGAGGTTTCAGTTTCTCTATCGTCAACTTCACATATTTATGTAACAATATTCCATCATCACCTGTATATGGTGTTTATGTCTCTCAAAGGATTCAATACGCAAGAGTCTGTACTGCGTATTATCAATTTTTAAGTCGAGGCAGGCTACTGACAAACAAGTTGATGTTACAGGGGTTTCAACAGTTTCGTTTAAAGTCAGCATTTCGCAAATTATATGGTCGTTATAACGATCTAGTTTACCATTACAACCTATCACTGGGTGAAATGCTGCCAGGCGTGTTTCATATCGATTGTTAGGCCGTTCTTGACGCACTGATTTTGACAACGTATTGTTTCGTTTAGCTGATCAAGATATAGGCGTCACGGCGGGTGTGACCGGTCAACAGGGGATGCTTATTCCTCCTAGGCACCTGATCCCACCTCTGATATGTTCAGGAGTTCATGTTTGCCCAACTCTTTTTTTGTATTCCGTATAGGAATTATGAGATTCAACTCTGAACAAGTCTTGCCTATTAAACCAGGCTCAATACACATATAGAATATTGCTAACCAGATCGTCAAACTGATTTTCATTGGTAGTAAACAATGAATGCATGACGCCTTGTTGTGACGTCATATTCAACAAAATGCAATATCCGATCTTTAGGTGAATATGCCCCGACTGTTTCACTGCAAATAATTAATGCATTTGATTATCTTATTTGTAAAAGCCCACTCGTAACTTTAATTAACATGCATGCGTGTGCTCAGCGAATTCTGATAGCTGAAATCCTCTACTTTACATATCAGAGGTTTGTAATCATCCACTGTTCAGTTAGAGAAGTGTTATATAAAGGAAATATATTCAACTGTCGCTATAAACGCCTTCAACAATTACATTTACTAACATTCATAGAAAATTTGCCAAATTAATTATACTCGTTATTTACATATATACTTCACAATTATTCAAATGTCATAATTTATGCCACACTTCATTACTGTAGTCTCCCTACTCTTCCCTTGCCTCTGATGGGCTATCCATCCTCCTATATATTAGTCGTGGTACGAGGCAGGGAAAATTAATGCTCCCGAACCTGTTGTCCAGCCCCCACAAAAATTCAATATAACGATGAAGAGATCACGACTAAACCGACCATCTACCACAGAAACGAATTCAATATAACGACCACTGGATCACGGCAAGCAATCACTCTTCTCCGCTTTGTTGACTCCATCATGGTACAATAATGTTAATTTCAAAGTTTCTGACCCGCTGTTGACCACAATCTTTAATTACAAATGGTCATACCGAGTGAAGCTATGTCACTTCTGAACAATGTTCCGGTTTGATAATATATATTATGCGCAACATAAATATGCAGAGAACTCTTCTCCTTACGTGGAAATTAACCTCTGTATATTAATTATTACAAAGCTGATGAATTGATATTTGGCTCTTGCGTGACCCCTCTGAAACGTAATACTGCAGTGACTACGAATTGTCTACTCAGTCGAGAGTCCATCCCTTGTGATTTTTTTTGTTTAGTGTTGAATCTATATTGAATTTACCTTTTATCATTTCTACTTATTTCCAAAATTAGCGTGGCTGGAACGGTTTATCCTGGATAGCTACTGACGAACTTCAAGGCATAATGCTTTATTTATTTCAAACACATTTTTATTACGTAACAAATTACTGTAAATGTTTCATTTTCACAGGTACAGAATATACCTCCTCCCTAGCTGTTTGTTTAGTGTCACAGGTACAGAATAGACCGCCTCCCTAGCTGTTTGTTTAGTGTCACAGGTACAGAATATACCGCCTCCCTAGCTGTTTGTTTAGTGTCACAGGTACAGAATATACCACCTCCCTAGTTGTTTGTTTAGTGTGACAGGTACAGAATATACCTCCTCCCTAGCTGTTTGTTTAGTGTGACAGGTACAGAATATACCGCCTCCCTAGCTGTTTGTTTAGTGTGACAGGTACATAATATACCTCCTCCCTAGCTGTTTGTTTAGTGTCACAGGTACAGAATATACCTCCTCCCTAGCTGTTTGTTTAGTGTGACAGGTACAGAATATACCGCCTCCCTAGCTGTTTGTTTAGTGTGACAGGTACATAATATACCTCCTCCCTAGCTGTTTGTTTAGTGTCACGGGTACAGAATATACCTCCTCCCTAGCTGTTTGTTTAGTGTGACAGGTACAGAATATACCGCCTCCCTAGCTGTTTGTTTAGTGTCACAGGTACAGAATATACCTCCTCCCTAGCTGTTTGTTTAGTGTCACGGGTACAGAATATACCGCCTCCCTACCTGTTTGTTTTAGTGTCAAAGGTACAGAATATACTGCCTTCCTAGCTGTTTGTTTAGTGTCACAGGTACAGAATATACCGCCTCCCTAGCTGTTTGTTTAGTGACACGGGTACAGAATATACTCCCTCCCTAGCTGTTTGTTTTAGTGTGACAGGTACAGAATATACCGCCTCCCTAGCTGTTTGTTTTAGTGTCACAGGTACAGAATATACCGCCTCCCTAGCTGTTTGTTTAGTGTCACAGGTACAGAATATACCGCCTCCCTAGCTGTTTGTTTAGTGTGACAGGTACAGAATATACCGCCTCCCTAGTTGTTTGTTTAGTATCACAGGTACAGAATATACCGCCTCCCTAGCTGTTTGTTTAGTGTTACAGGTACAGAATATACCGCCTCCCTAGCTGTTTGTTTAGTGTCACAGGTACAGAATATACCGCCTCCCTACCTGTTTGTTTTAGTGTGACAGGTACAGAATATACCGCCTCCCTAGCTGTTTGTTTTAGTGTCACAGGTACAGAATATACCGCCTCCCTAGCTGTTTGTTTAGTGTGACAGGTACAGAATATACCGCCTCCCTAGCTGTTTGTTTAGTATCACAGGTACAGAATATACCGCCTCCCTAGCTGTTTGTTTAGTGTCACAGGTACAGAATATACCGCCTCCCTAGCTGTTTGTTTAGTATCACAGGTACAGAATATACCGCCTCCCTAGCTGTTTGTTTAGTGTCACAGGTACAGAATATACCGCCTCCCTAGCTGTTTGTTTAGTGTCACAGGTACAGAATATACCGCCTCCCTAGCTGTTTGTTTAGTATCACAGGTACAGAATATACCGCCTCCCTAGCTGTTTCTTTAGTGTGACAGGTACAGAATATACCGCCTCCCTACCTGTTTGTTTAGTGTCACAGGTACAGAATATACCGCCTCCCTACCTGTTTGTTTAGTGTGACAGGTACAGAATATACCGCCTCCCTAGCTGTTTGTTTTAGTGTCACAGTTACAGAATATACCGCCTCCCTAGCTGTTTGTTTAGTGTCACAGGTACAGAATATACCGCCTCCCTAGCTGTTTGTTTAGTATCACAGGTACAGAATATACCGCCTCCCTAGCTGTTTGTTTAGTGTCACAGGTACAGAATATACCGCCTCCCTAGCTGTTTGTTTAGTGTGACAGGTACAGAATATACCGCCTCCCTAGCTGTTTGTTTAGTGTCACAGGTACAGAATATACCGCCTCCCTAGCTGTTTGTTTAGTGTCACGGGTACAGAATATACCGCCTCCCTAGCTGTTTGTTTAGTATCACAGGTACAGAATATACCGCCTCCCTACCTGTTTGTTTAGTGACACGGGTACAGAATATACTCCCTCCCTAGCTGTTTGTTTAGTGTGACAGGTACAGAATATACCGCCTCCCTACCTGTTTGTTTAGTGACACGGGTACAGAATATACTGCCTCCCTAGCTGTTTGTTTAGTGTGACAGGTACAGAATATACCGCCTCCCTAGCTGTTTGGTTTAGTATCACAGGTACAGAGAATATACCTCCTCCCTAGCTGTTTGTTTTAGTGTCACAGGTACAATTATGGTACGACACGTTCTCCTCTGTAAAGTAATTAACAAAAGATAAAAATGACATACCTCGTGCAAGGTATTTTTTGCAAAATTCACATATGACAACAAGATAATTAAAGTACTTCTAATTCTAGAAGACATTTGTAGGACAAATGAAAGCACTTTGATATTTTAATTATCATGAATTCTTTTTAGTATGATATGCCAGAAATAATCTATATTTATTCAAATTGTATTCATCTGCTTTAGAATATACATAGTATATAAAAGAAAGAAAATACAATTTAAACGAATGCATCCTTAATGAATTAATTTTATTGCAAATTATATATTTCGTAATAGCAATGGTAAAAGATATACCTACATGTACTAAAAGTATATATATTAATCTCGTCCTCCAGGTCTCGGACAGGTCGTATCTAAAACTGGTGTGAAGGGGATGTATAATACCCAAACGTCTCCTTAGAAAGAGCACACTATGTACTTTTCAAACCTTAAAGGAAAGTCTAATTAAGCTTGATACAATGTCTTATGTTTTACTAATACGGAGAGGACTTATACAGGCAGTGCCTGCTGTCCGATCCTATTATGAATGATCATAATAAAATACTGTTTACACTATGTTTTACTACAGTCTAATTCTGCAATGAGGAAGGAAAACAACATCAATATCCTTACACCTTTTGAAATCTGTGTCAAAATAGAAATTGGCACTCATTGTCGTTTGTTTAAGAAATAAAGTTTGCCTTTTCATGGATGTCGCAGGATAACCTCGTGAGGTCGAGAAAGGTTGGTTTGATCCCACCTCTGGTGTGTCCAGGGGTCCGTGTTGGTTTGATCCCACCTCTGGTGTGTCCAGGGGTCCGTGTTGGTTTGATCCCACCTCTGGTGTGTCCAGGAGTCCGTGTTGGTTTGATCCCACCTCTGGTGTGTCCAGGGGTCCGTGTTGGTTTGATCCCACATCTGGTATGTCCAGGGGTCCGTGTTTGCCCTACTCTTCATTTTGTTTTCTTTATAGGAGTTATGAGATTAATTGTTGTTCGTTATCTTCACTTTTTCATAATGTTTGACGAAGAAATATGACCGCACTAAATGTTATACGGTATCCATAATATAAATGTCCCCAGACCCCTGTTTCAACGCTTAATTTAATTAAACTGATAAATGCTATGTAACCAACAATTGGTACTATCTTAAATAAAATATTTTAAAAAAATTAAATGCGAGATGTCCTTTGTTTATATATCATGAAGGTAGTGCTTCTGTCATTGTAGAGCAAATGACAAACTGAAGATCGCCACATGGGCCTAAAACCCTTCAATACTATCCAGTGACAACACAATGCCAAAATAACATCACGTGGATATCACAATAATTTGATTTTACTTGTAACACGCGTTTTAATTGGCTGAGAAAATTGAATAAACAATTAGTTTATATTGCATAACCTAACTTTGTACATATGGTATGGGGATATCCTCTCTTGTGAACCTAAGAGTGCACTACTTTTCCTCCTTTTCAAAATGCCTCTCCCCTTGAAAAAAAAGAGACATTTTGGTGTGCACCTGTCATTCGGTCGTTAGACTAATTGTCATCATCTTAAGAACCCTAATCAAACTTGTTATACCCACCGCAACAAGTTGCAGGGGGGGGGGGTATACTGGAATCGGGTTGTCCGTCTGTCCGTCCGTCTGTAGACGCAATGGTTTCTGGGCTCTAAAGCATTATCCTTTCCACCTACCGTCACCATATCATATATATGGACTACCCATGGGATGAAGATATACCTATCGATTTTGAGGTCAAAAGGTCAAAGGTCAAGCGCACTGGACATCGAAGTAGCAATATGGTTTCCGGGCTCTAAAGCGTTATCCTTTCCACCTACAGTCACCATATCATACATATGGACTACCCCTGGGATGAAGATGTTCCCTATTGATTTTGGGGTCAAAGGTCAAGTGCACTGGACATCGAAGTAGCAATATGGTTTCCGGGCTCTAAAGCGTTATTCTTTCCACCTACAGTCACCATATCATACATATGGACTACCCATGAGATGAAGATGTTCCCTATCGATTTTGGGGTCAAAAGGTCAAAGGTCACGCGCACTGGACATCGAAGTAGCAATATGGTTCGATTTGTCATGCCATTTCTTTTTTACACTCAGAAAAGATGTAGTTTATATCTATTAACAACACCCTTTGGGAGATTGGGGTAAGCGGGGGGGGGGTATTCTTAGTGAGCATTGCTCACAGTACCTCTTGTTTCCCCTAACAAGTAAATGTCTCTATTGATTTTAAGGTCAAAGGTCAATCTACCCTGGACATAGGAAGATACTGTCAGCTTAATATCTTGAGAACCCTTTGCTCGACAGACACCAAACCAATTCACTGTGTATATTAAAACAAATACTAGTACTGCTTATTACCATTAGCGCTCTATGTCTGATAGAGATCAAACTTAGTCATGCGGGTACCCCCGACAGACATTCTAAATTCAAAGTTAATACTTTTCAGTATTGCCACACGCGGGATATATTGTATATGTTTTTAAGACATTTCTCGTTTTTCCTCTTTATATTGACATCTTGATCGCAGCACTGTTGAGTTGTGGGCCTACTATGAAAAAGAAAATCAACGCAGTCAAACTTGCGCAATACGATACTTTTGTTTGACAGATTTGTTTTGTCGATATCAAACAAGACGAATTTGTACAAAGAGTACTATGGTAAACATTCAGTACAATATCTGTATGTTAAATAATAGCCGTAAAACAAAGATGTCATATTCGAAATAATTGGTATAATAAGTATTTGCAAATTTTGTTCAGTTTCATTTTAAAATTAAATTCCTACTGGGAGAAATTTGCCTGATCCGTCTCTTTAGCCAAAATGGTGTAACGTCACATTGACCGATCGCGGTGATTAGTCACGTGCTATGTTTTACTTTATGTCAGCTTTAATTGACAACAATGTTGCATACAATGATAATTTTTGATGTAGTTTAAAACTTTTTTAAGGAGTTATGAGATTCGTTATCTTCACCCTTTATAAGCAAATTATTGCATTTTCTGGTTTTTTAACAACTTGTTTTGTATAATGCCAGAGTAACTAGATTTCGACGGTGCTGCGAAGTAAACATTAAATGAGTAGCCTAAACACAGTTTCTGTTATCAAGATTCGTTGCAAATTCCACCCCGTTTTGAAATATGTAAAATAAATTCACGTTCCGGTTATGCCGTCAGCTCTGAGCATCGATCTTACGAAGTTCCAAGAGGGTGGCCCTCAACGCAGGACGCTTTATCGTTAACCGTTTAGTGGAATTCCTCGCGCGGCGCAAGTGATCCGTATTTATCGGTGTTGCGAAGTGAATAGTTTACCCAAACCAGGTTATATAGCTTGAAAAGTAAAGATAAGAAACAGGGATCAATCTCACAACTCCTATAAGGAATACAAAATAAAGAGTTGGGCAAACACGGACCCTAGGATATACCAGAGGTGGGATTAGGTGTCTAGGAGAAATCATCCCCTGTCGACCACACCAGCTGTGAGCCCTAAGTCTTGATCAGATAAACGGAGTAATCCGTAGTCAAAATCAGTATGCCAAGAATGGTCTAACAATCATAAAATGCTGACAATTCAGAATCATGCATTCCTTAAAAGAACTGTCATGTAGTTTTGAATTTACCGGGTACAATGTCAAACAAAACCAAATACGATAAAGAGAGCACCGATGGCGATTTCATAGGATCGATTGAGACTTATCTAACTTTAATGTGTAAACAAAGGTGTTGGGCTGCTTGCATGATTACAGTTACACGTATATATCAAAATGGATTTCTCTATTTACAGCCAATGAATTTGCAACAATTTAGCCAATCATATATATGCTAATGAACTAGTGCTTTATACCAAAGCATTTGCAGCGGTTACCGGAAACAGTCTCCGATCTTAGTATCTTGTCATGATAGGACGTTCATGGATTTGTCGATCTACCATTTTCAAATACAGTTTTGTCCACTAACATTATATAATCATTTCTTTAAAACCACAGAAATGTTTGATAATAATAATGACAAAAATATTGATAATTCGTTATTTATAGAAGGTACCATGAAATAAGTATACAATTCAAGCAAGAAGCTTCATCAAGAATAACGTCATGAAATTAAACATATTCCAAATATACATCCAATGCAATGTGATGTTGACATCTTTCAACATCCTTAATTATATAATCAACTGATGGAAAATCAATCACAGAATGAAGACATTTTTAACGGACACCTATTCTTTATACGAAAGTAATTGTTTGAATTTAAGTCAAATAGTGTTTTCAATGAAAATATTACTAGTATATCAAACATGAAGATTTTATGACAGCTTATTCCATTGGAATCAATTTGAAACATTGAAAATATGAAGACAAATTTGGATATAAAGTAAAGTAATGTTCCTAAACCATTTATTACAATGTAAAAAGTGAAAGACAAGCTAAAAATAAAAAAATATCGAATAAAGTACATAAAAATATATTTCATTGAATAAAACAGATCATAAACTTTAGCACTAAATCAACTTGGATCAAACCGTACCAATCACCGACCGGAAGAGCAGTACAAAGTACGTAAAGTTGAACGACAAATGTGACAGATGAACACGTGTCAAACAAGGGGAGGTGACTGAGAAACAAATCTGAAAAATGAGCACCACTTTGTAGTTAGGATATTTAAGTGTCTCCTTTTATTTAGACAACTTGTCAAAGAACAAATGCATCAGGTGCTTCAGATTTGTCCTGTCCATGTATGTTGTCAAATAACAATTTTCTCACTTACTCTTCCCGATTAGGTTTTAAGGAGAGAAATGAAACATTAGGAAAAAAATGTGGAGCGGCTGTTCACCTCATATTAGTTCATCACCAATATGACTAACGATACGAACAATTTGATAAGTCCTAGGGACGATTCGTACCCGTCCCTCCTCGGGACAAACGAAAAAGCTTTACGATTAATATATATATATATATATATATATATATATATATATATATATACACAATTTCAAGAGTTAACATTGAAAATGAAACCGGTGAAGTTATTTTCGGCGTTCTAATTTTTCTTTATTATATGTGGATATTTACTTATATTTTGGATTATATATATATATATATATATATATATATATATATATATATATAAACCAAGGCTACTCAGTATCCAAAGTGTCAGATCTAAATATAGATACGAGGTCCAATAGATAAGGATATATAAAGTACTAAATTGACCAACGACAATATGAAAATGTCAAATTTTCGAGACGACTCGTGCCTTCTTCAGGACGACAGAATATTAGTTTAGTTTTAGTGTTAGTTAGCATTTTTATTTTATTTATTTAGTCTTCATTTCTATGTAAATATACTCTGTCGTCCAGAAGAAAGGACAGGTTGTCCTGAAAAATCTATACAAACAGTAGCACAATAAAATCACCACAAAACTGATTTGATTGTTCTTCATCAGGAGTATAATATATTGCTTGGTTACACTTGTACACAATGAATCAAAAGTAATACATGTGACTTTTGTATCATACACAAAGTAAACATAGAATTAACTTGGTCCATTAAGATGCCTTACATATAGTTTCAATCGTTTCGGTAGTAGTCAACAACATCTTTTAAAAGAAAACATCGTTCTACCCAACGAAAGAGACAAAATATTGAATTCTTTATTATCAAATTTTAGTAGGACAATAATGAGTAGAAATTCTGTATTGTACTCAAGGTAATTCTCGTTTCCCAAAATTGCTCCATAGGTAGACAAATTAGTAGGATAATCAGCCTGAAGAGCGAGGGTTTTAATTTCTTAAGACCGAAATTACTCTGTTCAAAGTCAGACAGTGAAGGAATTCTTTCTGTGAATGAGTTCAAATAGATTGAACTATGGAATATACGTAAGATTTTAAACTGTGCAAATGCTGTAATAATTGAACATACCTAAATTAAAAGTGTAATTTCTGATGATCCCGTTTGATAGTTGCGAATATGTATGCTAGCTTTGATAGCAAATAGCTGAAGATAACAAGAAAATACAATAAATATAATACATGTACACATCTACCTAAGGTTAGCTTTACTTGTTAAATACGTCCCCCAAATCCCAAGTCGCCCATAATCATATGGTCCATTGATGTTCGGGGACCGTCATCCTTCTCCAAAAGCATAGTGGGTAAAGTTTTACTCGGTTCGGTTTGAGCTTTAGACTCGGAGACTGAAGGCTTATGTTCAGTGTCGCTGGATATAGTTTTACTTTCTAAATCTTGATTTAACACAGCTTTTTCTCCTCGCTTTTGTAAATGTGATGTGTTTACAGGAGGAACTTCTGCCGTAACAAAGCTTGGATTTGTGGTCTCTTGTTTTTCTATGTTTTGTTTTCTTGTGCGTCTCCTATACAAGAATCCAAAAACAAGCGCCAAGAAGACGATATCTAATCCCAGAACAATGCCGATCCCGATTCCAATTCCTACTCTTACGTCAGAGGAACAGTCGCACGACAACTCATCTGAAACTGATGACGAAATACGATATGATAACTATCATGTATACAAAATACATGTACGTTATATTCTGCTTTCACAATGTGTTTCTGTATTTCCACCCTGAAGACTCTGACAAATAAAGGTGGATAAGAATATTGTGAAAAGTATTGGTACTGTATCTATCTACCTGTCGTCTTTAACGATCATAACATAATACAGAATTGGTAACAAGAATTTCATACTTTACCCATTTTGTGAAATATCCTAATGTATTGAATGCGGAAGTTTTATTCCACATTTACCTCGGTGCATTTCATAGCGTATTTATATACACGGTCTACTTAGGCTAGGTAGACGGTAAGGTAACCCTCATCATGATTTTTATTGTGTTTCTTTTTCTACATCAGTGATTATAGTGTATCTTATTACATAGCAAACTTGGAAACAGAGAACTGAAAGTAAAAAGTGAAAGAATGAAGATACAGACATGTTTTAAAACGTTACAGGAATTTTGTCGTCGTTTTACATGTATTAGTAGGTTTTCAATTTGAGTGGCTGTAATGTACTGCATGTACATGTAGTTTTGCACTGAGTGAAATCTTACTAGCCGTCAGATACCATCCAGTCAGATATAACTCAAGGCACCATCCGGTCAGATTCCGTGGGGATCCGGGTTAGAATAGGTCTTCAGTACCCTTTGCTTGTCGTAAGAGGCGACTAAATGGGGCAGTCCTTCGGATGAGACCGCAAAATCCGAGGCCTCTGTCACAGCAGGTGTGGCACGATATTAAATATCCCTCCCTGCTCAAAGGCCGAAAACGCCAGGAATATGTGTCAAATTTTGCAGCCCTTCACCGTCAATGGTGACGTCTCCATATGAGTGAAATATTCTCAAGAAACCGACCAACCATCCAGTCGACATACGTGTAAACCAGTCAACATATGGTACGGAGTTGATCTTAAATAAGATATCGTTCTTAAAAGTTTCTGTTTACTGTAATGTGATGTATAGCATATGCTCTAAAATAAAATGGAAACTTCACAGCGACTCCCCCCCCCCACCCCCACCCACCCATCACCACCATCAGCAGCTTCTAGTTTCCGCGTGAATATCTTCTCTTTTTTTTCTTTTTCTTTTTTTTTGACTTAGAGAATACATATTTTTTCTTAAGATAGCTGCGTTTGATCCTATTTATACTGTAATTACGTTCTAAAAATCCATCGGATGAGTGTCTTACAACAGTCTCTGGACAATCTTAGAATATCTTACGCTATGTAAATGTCCGACAACAGTCTCTGAGTAATCTTAGAATATCTTACTCTATGTAATCTTAGAATATCTTACTCTATGTAATCTTAGAATATCTTACTCTATGTAGATAGAGTCGGACATTATCCTGTTTTTCGTAGCAGTTTAAAACGAGAATGGGCTAAACCGTGTGAATCGAGAAATGATTTCTTTCATTGTACACTAAATCAGGCCACGTGCTTTGGACATTTTCTACTGGAGAGCGCGATTTATGTCAAGATCAAAGTGAATGTGAATATTGTCCACATCAAAGGACGCAATTACCGAAATAAAAGAACCACGGTCCTGCTGAGGGTAATCTCAGTCAGAATGCAAATCGTTTATGTCTTCCTTTTCTTCTGACATTAAGAGCTATTTTTTGAATAAATGAAATATTTTCAGATCATTAATCCGCTCGTTATGCTTTCATACAAGAATCGTGAGTCGAAGTAAAAGAATTCAGAAAAATGACCACATATTTTCAGGTGTGCGTCCCCCGTTATTTATGAGGTGTAGGTGTGTGAGGAATGACCAACACGTCAACAAACAAACCAAGGGTTTTTTTCTTTATCATAATATTCTTTATTTAAAAATTTGATTTAATATATTAACTATTCTTCAAAATGTTGACAAAATGGTATAAATTTGTAGATATTATAAAGTTCTTAACTATACGTATAGATACTTCCAGTTGAACAATTATATAAACTCGTGTATTTCAAAGATAACAATTGTTTTGAAAAAAAAATGTACTTATGTATAAATGCATATTGAATTAGACAGCAGGTCACGCTGATATTTCAGCCATCTCCCCTGAAAGTATAACAATTCCGAATTTAGCGACACCTGTTGACCCCCCTATTTAAGTAATATTTCTCTTAATCAAACCGTGAATAGTACATCAAGAATGCTTCATTCTATACAAAACCTTCATAACAGCAAGAGCAGGAAGAAACGATCTACGAATAAGATAATCTACAAAATTATACATCTGCCGTGTACAGGAAATAATAAGATTAAAAAATTAAAACTTGTGGTTTTCAATCTTAGTTAATACGACTCGGTCATGCAGGAGCATCTTTTTATTCAATGTTTTCAAGTACGTGTCAAAAAAACTTAAATAGAACATAATTTATACGAATTAATTATACTCGCTTGGGAAATTGTTGAAGACAGATACATGAAACTGATATCCAACAGTGCAGGACCGTCACCTTCAGCTCGCACCTGCTAAACGTCTGTTTGCTGGATACGATAGATCATAGCAGTTATTCTAAATAACCATCTATAAATAATCTCTAATTGTCATAGAGAATACCCGTGTCCGAAATACAATGTCCTGGTGGGTGGGTCACTGACCCCACGATCCCTCAACAATCCACTACAAATGCTGAATCCTGCCCTATCGCCCACAGACGGAAGAAACGGGAATATATGTAATAATCAATGTTTTAATTATTATATTATTAATATTTTCATCAATTATTTATGAGGATTTAAGAAATTTCACCATACCTGCGGGGGAAATAGAACAAAACAGACCAACACAGATAGACCTACAGTATTGAAGGGACACACCAGCGATATTGTAAATTATTATATTATAAAATAGGAGTGTGGCGATACAATACGCCCATAAAATTACTGTGAATGAAAACTACAGGGTAATGTTGGAAATTTAAACGTCTCTCTCTCTCTTTCTCTCTCTCTCTCTCTCTCTCTCTCTCTCTCTCTCTCTCATTTAGCAACATATTGTTTATAGAAAGAAATTAAAAATTCCGGCGGGATTCGATTGCACGATATTTGTAATACTACAGTATAGCGTACAGGCGTTATACACAGATCTGACTAAATGGCAAAGAATATTGAAAGCACCAGCGTTATAGCTTTGCATCTGGACTTCCGCTTTGAAAGGAAAAACGTGACTATGTTTATTTCCGCGATGCTATGATTTTTCACTCATTCATCCCTTGAAGTAATGTATTCAGATGTCAGCGTGGTTTTCTGTTGCACTGATTTTGCGATTTTTGAAATGAATGCTAACATTTCTGTAAAATGAAGACAGTAAAAGTACATATGTAATTTGTTTTAAAACTCTTATCCGGATTCAATGTAATTTAAACTTTTTTCCGGATTCCAAGTAAATATCAAAACTTTTATCCGGATTCCAAGTAATTTATATCAAAACTTTTATCCAGAATATTCTTGCCATCAGCTTTTTTCCTAGATAAATAAATAAATCAAATAATGATAATTGATTACTAATTAAATATTCTGAAAGTAATTAGATATTGTATACAATCAATTACAAACAGAGTTGTTTTATTTTAGAATTTATTCTTTACCTCCTTTTACATGTGCCGACGTTCTGTCAGTAATAAAAGTGAATGTTTCAACGTATTTCATTTCTCAATAAAATTACTGACCTTTCAACCTGCGTCCATTTTAAACAAATTACGCCGATTCTTCCATTGTATCTATATATCTTATAATATAATCAATGTAGTAATTTATTTTTGAGATCGATCATTTTCTAATTGTTCTAAAAATTACAATTCAATAGAAACTTAAGCAATGTTTTATAGTGGTTTGTTCAGCTAGTATAAAAGTACACATATTTAGTTTAAATTTGTACGACAAATATATGAAATTAGTAAATATCAAATACAGAGAGAAATTTTAAAAGTGCAGAGAAAATAATACTACCCAATGTCTCATGAATGACAGCCTTAATGGTTATCTGCAATGTAGATGGAGAGGTATTTGCAAATTATCTCATTTTACAAGCTTTTGTGCGGTAAATAATTTTAAAAAGTGGAAATGTTAAATATGTTTTTCGTCATTATTATGATGATAATTGCAGTTTCATGGGAAAATAAATACAACAGTGCCTAGACTTTATAAATGTTTAAGATTTTGTCATCTGTACACGTCATGCCTTAATCTCTTTCGTATTTCTCCATTTCAAACTGAATTTAATGGTCTTCCTGATCACCATACTTATCCTTAAGTACCTCGTGGTTTTATCGGGATACAAACATTATTCCTTGAACGTTCATTAGGTGGTGTTGTTTTCTTCCACGTGAGGTATCCAAACTTATACCTTGGAATAAAAACGTCTTTCTAGCCATTCCATGAGATTTGTTGCCCGAGTCTGTCAGAACCTGTAGGTTCCTTGCATCATTAAAATCAACATACAGCATTATGATTCAAAACATCTATGGATACTGGAAAATGAAGTTAAGGGTCAAGATAACGTAGTATTTTCCAAAATATGTCTCATGGTAATATATAATTTCACGTAGAATGTTTTACAGATTTATTTGATAACACTTGCTTCACTAACTTCACTTCCGGTATGTTGTAGTGAAGAAATCATGTGTACCTCCATAACAACATGTTATTGTGTATGGAAGCGTATAGAAGCACGTGCACTAAGACCTACTCTGTTTCCCGAAGATTTATTTTGGCTCCCATGCCTACTTTAAACCGTACATTCGCCTCTGGTTTCCATTATTTATCTTGGAAAACTTGAACTTCTTGAATCCGATACATCTGGAATTGAATTCAGCGGACAGAAATCGTTAGGAAATGCCTTGATTAGATTGTAAAGATCGGTTTATGACCGAAGTAGTGTGAATTCAACGGCTTAAGAGTGTTGTGAGCCGTAATGCAGGTTTTAACATTTTTACACAAACTATAGGAAATATACAGAATTCAGCAAGTTTATGTCAATTTCTCTAATCCACAGGGCCATCCATTCTTAATGTAGACCACTGCTTCAAAAATTGACATCATATTTAGAGTTGAGTCTCCGTATTGTGTGACATTGCATGAAGGATGGGGACTTGCTTGGCATAAAAAAAAAGTGAATGTTAGATTGATGTCTATGCTTCAGAGCGCTAGTCCTTAAATGGTTTAGGTAGGATTCATTTTTTACTACAAAGGCAAAAAATACGTCATTTATAGTTCCTTGATTAGATTAAGATATCAGGATATCAAGATAATTATGACATATGCACATTTCTAATGTTTTGCCTTCGATATCTATACTAAATGTGATGATAGTAATTTCCTCATGAATGCGATGCAGATGTAAACAACGTGCATTTGAATCTTTATATATATATATATATATATATATATATATATATATATATATATATTAATGGCAGATAATTCAGACAGAAATTAAATTAAAGAAGGATTTAAATGTAAAAAAAAAAATGATTTTCGTTATTGAAAACACATGAGAATATGAAATGCAATGCTTCGTGCTGGCATACGTTTCATGAAGTGATAACGCGCTTCATGACGTATGCTTGCGTAAAGCGCCACAGGCCATGTCCTCATATACTTTCAGAACTGAAATTTATTTCTTAAATACACCCTTGTATGGATTGTAGGGAAATATCTAATGTTATAGACTACAATGTTCGTCCACAAAGGACTTAGTTTGTAAGCCATACATGTAGATGAAAAACTGTCACGCGCATGGAGAGGTCGAATTATCACGTGACCACTTACAGTGTTTATTGGTGCGTTTCGGTACGTCCCGTGTCTCTTCAGAAACAAAGGGATGTCCAGAAGACGAGGCTGACTGCAATCACTGACAGACACCGCGGAGCCGTGTTTGATTTTCCGGATATCGTACTAGGTACTGGAGCATATGCTACAGACATTTACATGTCAATTTCACATTTGTTTTTCTTGACCATACGCAAAAATACTATTTTGTTACAGGGGTCAGCTGATTTCTTTATGAAATGAAACAAATTGATTCTTAACATGAATATGTAAGCATTCTCAATAGAATTATTTATTATATAATTAAATAATTAAGAGTTTCTGGATTGGCTGAGACCCAACAAACTAGATAAACTAGAAAGTTGTGATCACCTCAATGGGCCTTCGTGTCGAAAACAACATTGGATTTTTCCAACATTGTACCAAACATAAGTTTGGATATTCCAAATTGATACGGTTGGTTATTTTGGTCATCCAATAAAAACTTGCGTCTTTAATCACTTTCGACCATACTCTCAATTTTGTTTTCTTTATTTATTAGATTTATGAGAAATTGATCAATGTAGATGGTCGATCAGATATCGTTGCAATCCCTAGTGAGTCGTTTTCAATATTTTAAATCATATGATAAACAAAAACTCGCGTTTTAGATAACTTTAGACTAGGTATCGTACTCTAGCTGTAAACAAAGATGGCTGTCCAGGTATCGTTTGGTGGGGCCTAGAAGCCGTTCTCGACGTTTTAAATTATTCAATCATGATTATAATAAAACAGTTCTTGACATTTTGACATTTTCTTGGCCAATGCAATCGTTTAGCTAGATGAGAAGCATTCACCGAGTGTGGACGGCTTCTTGGGTAGCTAAAACATCGTTTGACCAAGAAAATATCTATAAATATTATCCTGCTTTTATTTTGCAACTTTATTTGACCAGTGTAATTACTTGTACGAAAAAATACTGAATGTTTTTCACATCTTCTCTTAAAGTAATTCAAGGAAGGTGAGCAGTCAGATTTTGGTACCAGTATAAGTTTATCAATATCCTTATCAATTGCCTTGTTTATTATCAACTTTTAAAATACATTAAAGAGTAAATATAACATTTCAATATATTCATACAACCCAGTCCATAAAAAATTTAAGTTAGATAATCAATAACAATGAGAAGGGAAAGATAACGAACAGTGATCAATGAAAGTCGAAGATAACGAACAGTGATAAATCTCATAATAATAAATACAAGATGTGTTTGTGAAACACAAATGTCCCCGATAATAGCCAATTTCAAAGATGGCCAAGATCACAAGGACAAATATCTTGGTACCAGTAGAACAATGTTGTCACAAGAAATGCTCATGTGCAATATGAAAGCTCTAATATTTTCCATGTAGAAGTTATCACCAACGATAATTTTTTTAAAAAGGTCTCGCCACAAGGAATACTCATGTACAATATCAAAGCTCTAGCTCTTACTGTTCAAAAGTTATGAACAAGGTTAAAGTTTCAGACAGAATGACAGACAGAACAGAAACAATATGCCCCCGATCTTTGATCTCGGGAGCATAAAAATTTATGTAGCGCCTTATATAAAACAAATTACTCTAAGGCGCTTTACAAGGGTAGCGGTGAGGAATGCAACAATAAAAAGAACACAATTAAATGAAATTAAATGACAGTATGACATAAAATCTTACATCTATGAAATTATCAAAATAAAACATTATAAAGATCGATAGTTAAAGTTTTTTTTTTTTTGGTAGAACACAATGCAAATTATCTAAAAAGTATTCTAAAATCTTAAGTTAAAAGCTAAAACACTATGGGCATAACTGTTCTTGGAGAAAAGTAAAACATACACATACAAACAGAACCACAGATCACACATTAAAAGCAAGACGAAATAGGTGGGTCATAACTCCTATAAGAAATGCACAACAGAGTGTTGGGCAAACACGGACCCCTGGACATACCAGAGGTGGGATCAGGTGCCTAAGATGAGTGAGCATCCCTTATCGACCGTTCACACCCGCCGTGAGCCCTATATCTTAATCAGGTAAACGGAGTTGTCCGAAGGAAAAATCAGAGTGCCGAGAACGGCCTAACAATCGATATGCAACAAGTCCGACAGCATTTGACCCAATGATAGGTTGTATTGGCAAACTAAATCGTTATATCGACCATAGAATGAGACTGTTGGAACCCTGTACCATCAACTTGTTTGTCAGTAGCCTGCTTCGGTTTGAAAACTGACCATAAGGAGAACAAGCTCTTGCGTATCAAATCAGTTGAGAGATATAAACACCATATGCAGGTGATAATGAAATATTGCTACATAAATATGGGAAGCTGACGATGGAGAAGCTGAAATCATCCCGATTGTCATAAAGTTGAGTTGTTAGTTTTCATAAGAATACAAAAAGAGGTCAGCTAAAAAGGAGCACATTTCGTCCCCATGGGAATTCTAACAGACTGTTGGAAGACCAACTCACCTAAGACCATGAAGATATTGTCAATGAGGAACTCCAGAATATTTTTATTTCAACTTCAGAGTACCTGTGCGTGGAATCAGAGTGGCGTTTAACAAAGTAAGTTTTAGATGACTGATCACTAGATAGGAATATTTGCGTTTTCCATTATCTTGAAGAAGCAACTGTCTATGATGTCAAAAAGGTCTAGTCTTTAATTCATCGTGAGGAATGGTCGTGTACAGTGTTGTAAAAAAAATCATACGGTTTGATGTTGTTAATTTGAGAAAAGGTTTGCGATTTCAAGTTTACTAAAAGTTCTTTAGAATTTATTAAAATCCACATTTGATTTACACCACGTCTGGCATATGTAATCGCACAATACATTTGAAGTTTCTCCTTAACAGCTATTAATATTTTCGTGAGGAGCAAAGATAGGGGCTTGGTAGAAAATTTACTGGATCCAGCAATGTATCTTTGTAAGGGTTTTTATGAAGTTTAGGAATCCAGTATAGGTACGGTAACTCATCCGACCCATTGACTGGAATATTAAATGTATCTAAAACTGAAGCATGGTTTTGAAGAATGTCGTCTTTTGAAAGGGTAGTCGGAGTATAGGTACGATTACCAAAATTGGAATTAATGCTAATTTCGTATACAATACAGTTGTAATAATGAGCCTTACAAACAAAGACAATGTTACAAGCTTTGTCAACTGGAACCAAAACATATTCCTCATGTAACCTATCTAATTCTTTTATCACCTCTGGTTTACTTAACACTGAAGGATAGATGATAGGTAGTTTTGTTTTAATATGTCTAATGCGGGATTTTAATATTCCTCTTATACTTTTAATCCATTCTGACAATGTATCAAGTTCTTTTTTCATATTTAGCCCATCGTCTGGCATAATTCTCGACAGAATTCATAATAGAGATGAAGGTCTGTCGCCATTTGAAAGACCGAGGTTCTCTGTATTTAGGACCTTTTAGAATCAGTGATTTGAGGTATGATATATATAACTATCGAGTTGAAGGCTACAGCAAGATTGATTGATTGATTGTATATTGTTTAACGCCATTGTCGAAAACGTTTCACCCATATGGAGACATCACCATTGCCAGTGAAGCGCTGCGACATTTAGGCATATGCTCGGTGTTTACGGCCTTAGAGCAGGGAGGGATCTTTATCGTGCCACACCTGCTGTGAGACGGGGCCTCGGTGTTTGCGATCTTATCTGAAGAACCACCCCCATTTAATCGCCTCTTACGACAAGCAAGGGGTACTGAGGACTTATTCTAACCCAAATCTCCATAGGAAGCCACAGCAAGAGAATTTTTATTCTCATGTAGAACCTTTTGTATAAATTCTGCCTCGTTTAGGTTAGCTAATACAGGAGTACAATCGGTGCCCATGGGAACTCCAACAGATTGTTGGAAGACCTAATCACCAAAGACCACGAATATATTGTTAATGAGGATAGAACCCCATCATCTTTTTTAATATCAACATCAGAGTATATATATGTAGAATGAGAGTTATATTTAACAAAGTAAATCTTTGAATGACTATCGCATATGTATGTTTCCGTTTTCATTTTTTATTGAAAAAGCAGCTGTCTATGATGGCAAAAAATCCATTCCTTAATTCATCTTCAGAAATGGATGGTGGTGTAAAGTGTTGAAAAATCTCACGTTTTGATTCTGTTGATTTTGGAAAGATAGGAGCTACGTAGAACAGCCAGTGAGCCCAAAAATGTATCTCTGTTTGCAAGGATTTTTGTGAAGTTTTAGAATCCAGTATAGGCACGGTAAGTCAAAGCTATTCATCCCATTAACGGAGATATTAATGTGTGTAAAACTGAAGCGTGATTTTGAAGAATTTCGTCTTTTGATTGGGAACTTGGAATATAAGTTGTATTACTAAATGTAGAAATAAAGCCAAGATAATTCAAAATACAGTTGTAATAATGAGTCTTACAAACAGACAATATTGTTACAAGCTTTATCAGCTGGAACCAATGCATATTCGTTATGTAACCTAATTCTTTCTTCACTTAGAACAAGTTTACTACGTACAGAAGGATAGATGGGGCATGTACGCACGACTGTTAAATGTGTTTAATACGAGCATACACGTTTTGTCCACTCTGACAAGGTGTCAAGTTATTAGTCCATCGCTTGGCATAATCTTCAGCAGAATTCATTATAGAGATGGATTTCTGTCGCTAAATAAAATGTCGGGGCTTTCCTTCTAAAGTAAGTGACTTTAGGTAGTCATTTTCAATTATACCAACATCACCAGTAATGATATGTCCAGTTGGTCTTTAGTTCAAAGAATAAAATATAGGAGAAAATTTTGTATAAGATGTTCTATATCTAAGCAATCAAAAGGTTTAGATGCAATAGTAAAAGTATAGTAGTAGGAAATACGGGGTGCAGACTTGAAATATAATGGGATGCAGACTGAACGTTTTTATGGAGAAGAATGTTGCTTATGTTGACGACATTTATTCCTTTGTTAGTAATTTTTAAGTAATTCGATTTCTTCAATTGGAACTCAGTAGAGTTTTGTATGAATGTGATTCATTTTTAATTGTCTGTTGATGTAAAGTATTAAGTGAGACATGGTGTATATCTGGTCTTCTGTAATGCATGATGCCCATGGCTACGTGTACGTGCACTGGAAAAAGGTCCCATCTCATTAACGATATTCCCATGAGGGCTAGTCAGATTACCCTCATGATCTATATTATCATTGCAACCATAAGACATATTAGAGTCCAGATTTCGCTGTGATTTGATGCATGATATGATTATCTGATAAAACATGCCTAAAGGACTCAGATGGACGTTCTAATTTTTTAAATAAAAGTAATTATGAACTTTAAAAATGTTATTTGCTAATATTTTTTTAATCTGCGAGTAAAATAATCAAGAAGCAAGTCAGTTAGATATATATCAGACAAATATATTTCCAAAAGAAATAGAAATGAAATGGCGAAAATTCAGAAATATTGCGGTTTTTCAAATTTGAACGAAGCCCAATCGGAATTATAAAAAGCGGTCATAGAGAACATTTCAATCAGAAAATTACATTCCCTAGAATGCAAAAGAGTTTACAAAATTAAATGAATTCATTTTGTGGTGAAAAGTACATAGAATTGCATGAAGCAGCTACATGTATTTGATTATTTTTGAGAGCTTGTCTCACTCTTTTGATGCTTCAAGTTTCATATGAAGTGTTTTAACGAGCCATTAAATAAAAATTCGTAGTAATGAGACATATTAAGATATTTGTACGGTGAGTATTTTTAGGAGTTGCCGAAAGTGGTGGTCCGTGCGGTCCCTGACATTTCTGCGTATATACAATGTACAATGTAACTGAATTACAAATGTAAAGTCGTTGATACCTGAAAGAAAAACAGAGTTCAAACGGCAAAGATAAAACTCCTAGTCATCATTTATCAATGATTGAGACATCTATATGAATTCAAATTAAGCTGGAAACACCATAACTTCCTATGTAGGTCCAAATGAAATGTTAAGGGCATTGTGAGATATGTTTCCACAGCCCAAGCAGTTCTGACAGAACAAGTTAACATTGGCCACCAAGGTGTAATTGTCTGTCCTTGTTAAGGTTTTTCCTGCAATGCAAATCAGGTACGGGTAATTGATTGGTCAACAGGGGATGCCTACTCCTCCTAGGCACCTGATCCCACCTCTGGTGTGTCCAGGGGTCCGTGTTTGTCCAACTATCTATTTTGTATTGCTTGTAGGAGTTATGAGATTGATCACTGTTCGTTATCTTCACCTTTCATTCTTAAAAATCAGCCTTCAGTACCTCAGCAGAAAAAAAGACCTGTTTGACTGGCCTAGGTATGAAGGTTGATATAGCTATATTGTCAGATCAAGAGGTTAGAGCAGTTCGCGAGGTATTAGAAAAATGGCGGCACTTGTTTTCTATATCACCCACATATTTGGGCAAGACAAAGTGGTAAAGCATGGAATCCACCTTAGAACAGATGTTCCATGTAGGGAACCATATAGATGAATTCTACCAGGGAGGATTGAGGAGGCAGACATTAAAATATATGATAGAGGTGGGAACGATCCGCACGTGCAGTAGTCCATATCATTCTAACCTACACCAAGAGTTAATCTCTTCTTGTTGAAAGACCCCGTGACATTATTTTGATTTTTTATTTCTTCTTGTTAACCTATACTATAATGCTTAGTTTATGAGTGTGTTATATGCATTATATGAATGATACAAAAATGGATAACCCCGTTTACCTGATCAAAATAGAGGGCTCACGACATATCTGACCGGTCAACAAGGAATGCTTACACCTCCCAGGCACCTGCTCCCACCTCTGGTGTGTCCAGGGGTCCGTGTTTGTCTGATCCCACCTCTGGTGTGTACAGGGGTCCGTGTTTGTCCCACTCTTAAGGTTGATCACTGATTTGTTATTTTGACTTTCATAATAAGTTGTATAGGTGTCCAATTGAAACACATAGTACCTTACTGTTATACGAGTGATTTCTTCATCTGATATGATTACGAATACTTTATGGGAAAATGCACAGAAAACAGTTGTACGACATTTCTTTCCTCATATGATTACATTAATCATGCTATGGATTGATTGATAGATTCATTGAATATTGTTTAACGTCCCTCTCAAAAACCTTTCACTCATATGGAGACGTCTATCACACTATGGAGAAACTAAACGTATGCAAGATATCAAAAGTCACATGGGTTATGAAAGTTATATGAATCAAGTGATATGCGTAGGCGTTTGACAATATCATATAAAAGTTAAAAACATAAAAAAAATCATAACTCTTATTACAAATGCCATCTGTCTATTTTATTCAGTTTAATATTAACGTATTATTATAAAGGAGTGTTGCTACTTTTGTTTGTTCGTACACAGATCATTAATTTATCATAGGTTTCCCCGTTTTCTGCAACAAATTTCAAATAACATATGACACGTTATCCATCATAAATCTTCCTTTTCAAATATAAATTAATCTCCATATAAATCCCTCTTTAAAAACAGAAACACTTATCTGTCAGGTTTTATTTCGGCATCATAATTTCCTTTCAAAAATTTCTAATTAAACTAATAAATTCCTACCTTCATTTGAATGTGTACATATGTATAGCCATTTTAATTTCTGTAGCTGAGTTTTTAGATGACAGCAGAACCAATACCATACTGAAGAAAGCTGCTATTTTACATATGTCTTGTGCTGTCACGTTTTAACCACATTTCTGCACTTTTATTCCAATACAAGCATCACTGAGATGAAGCTTCAAATTTTCTAGATATTAATACTATACATTTGTACCGATTACTCCAGGAATTTTAATGAAACTTACACGTTTAAAATAATTACAGTTGCAATCTGTTTTACAACATACTGTCAAATTTAACAAAATATGCATTAAACTATAATGTTTTATTTTTTGCAATCAGCATACACATATTTCCTTGTTAAAATTTGAATTCTGGAAAATGTCTCTGCTACTCCATTATTTGTAGAAGGCAGTTTTAGTTCTGAAACCTTGAAGTATCATAAGGTAATACGAGGTAATTAATGTAAATGTACAGGTTTAATGAATATCAACTTTATCATGGTGTTCAACAAGTAACACACCTGCGACTGGGAACAGATTCCCCGATTTCTTCTGTTTCAAAAACTTGACTGGAAGTTGAATTTCCCATCTCCGTCTGTTTCAGAACAATAGTTCGTCTTGTGATTGGCATACTTACGTATATCTTACTTCAGATAATTATATGCATTAAGATCAGCTCACATCAGTATACTAAAAACTACGAATAGATCAAATATACTTTATAATCTAAAATCAGAGCTATTCAATAAAGATACTGTTATAGTAATTTTTATTGAAGGATGGTATCGATATGACACACTAAATCCATGACAAGCTGGCCCAAAGGCTGAACACTAAAACGATGTAAATCTGAATGAAAGAGTATAACAAAATTTTATTAGAAATAGAATATTCTAGATTAAAAGTCTGGAGCGAACGGATATATGAGTGTAGTATGGAGCATGCTTGAATGTAAAGTATGACACTATCATGCAAGATTACATATGAGCTAAGAACATAGTCTAACAACCATCCTGCCTGTTGCAATTTGCCGCAGAGCTTGACGATTCCGTGCTTTGCAGTTGGGAACTTTAAAGACACTAACTGGTACCCCAAAAATAAATCAGAAAAACAACACACGGGTATCCAAAGACTAGTAAGAAATACAATATACTGATATCCAACGAAAAGTCAGAACGACATACACATACAAAAGTCAGGAAAGCAACACACTGGGACCTAAAGAAACGTCGCAACGACAACACATTTGTGCCCATCGGAACGACAACACACTTGTGCCCATCGAAACGACAACACATTTGTGCCTATCGGAACAACAACACACTTGTGCCCATCGGAAAATCAAAAGATAAGACAATGGTGTCAGAGAGACAATACACTAGTACTGGTACCCAAAGGATAGTCAGAAAAAACATCTCCCTGATGCCCAGAGGATTTCCAGACACTGGTTCCCAAATCAAAGTCTAAAGACAAGACAATGGTTTCCAAAGGAAAAAGCAGGACCCCGTTGCACGACGATGAGTTAAATTTAACTGACAGTTAATATTTAGTTAACGCTATGTAAATGTAAGAGTTAACGGGAAGTTAAATGCCTGTTAATGCTAACTAACTGTCATGCAACTAGGTCCAGATGGACAACACATGGCTTATACGAAAGACGACACGCTGGTGAACAAATGAAAGTAAAAAAGACAAACAATTGGTGCACCAATAAGAGTCAGAAGAATTGAAAGTGTTGAGAAGTTTAGCACGACTTTTGTCATTTGTGTCCTTAGAGTCTTTCATGCTAGAACTGTTTAGATATATAATTCTTGTCCACAGGAGAGCCCTTTATGGTAAAGTTGTTTAGATATACAACTCCTGTCCTTAAGAGAGTTCCTCATATTGGGACTGGTTCATAATAGGATTGGTACTGGTTAAATACATGTATATAATTCCTCGGTGTTCCTCTGTCCTCGTGCACTTTACGTTAAATTTCAAAACTATCAATGATCTATGACAAAAGAATTCCATCCTATATTCATTATATTCAAGAATTAAAGTTTACTCACCACTCCGCCTGGATGTACTTTTCATTCTTTAACAAGGTGCATATTTAACCTTGGGACTCCTAATAGACTTTTTCAAACCGAACTGCTATTAATAAATGATATGACAATCACGATAACATTACTTGCGATTCAAGCGTTGGAACAAATTCTAACGCTAATCTCTTCATTACGCTTATTTTCAAGGACGGATACATTCCTGGTGAGTACGGACGTTGGTATTATCTATTTATTCATTGTTGATGAACAAATAGTGTTAGATAATGCTAAAATATCAAACTGTAAGATACAGTTACATCAAATCCTTATTTGATTATATATATACTAATGGTATCAAAGTAAAATATGTGTGATGCAATGAATCAGTGATTGATAAACAAAATCTGGTAAAATCAGAATTTCTTATAAGGATAATCTATTTTCAGAAAATATGTATCTGAGGGGCAAAGTTGTATCTGCGTCATTTACATACATGTAAAATTTAAAGGGAATTTGCAAATAATTAAAAGGAATTATAGTTAATAGTACGGTTCATGTATTTTCTATCTGATAAGAGCCAAATACGTGGGAAGAAGGCCAAAGCTGTACGTGACGATTTATCCATTCTGTTTTCGTTTTGTTTTCATATTTATGCAGATTTCGAAGGTTTGTACGTCAAAAATTGATGCAATTCAATTAGGCCCCAGAACAAATCCATTGTCCACATATGTCGGCCTTCACGTAAACAGATAAATCATATTTAAAATTACAAAATATTTTAAAACAACTTTAATTGCTTAGGTGAATGAAGTTTCCATTGGTTCCTTGATGATAACAAATCCATTGATTATCGTTTAGCATCAAAGTAGGTCAATAGAAAAACAGAGTTATTCCAAGTTATTTTAAAGGGCTGAAAAACAATTGTTCCCACAAAATGTTGTTGTTCACTTTTAATGATGAAAATCTGCTTTTAATTCAGGTTATGTACAAAATCAAGATGCTTTAAATTACAAAATTAACATTTCACTAGTTTGATTGTAAATAAAAACAACGCTCGAGCCTTGTTTACATAACTAAGAGTTAAGGCTTAAATATTGCCCTTATCCTTGCATTAAGAAGGTCCAAATGTTGATTTTCAATTTTAAATGAGTTATGTCTTGATGTTTAACATACAAAATGAAAAACTTTCCCCTAAAACAGGTGTCTCAGTCTCTGTAACATGTGGCGTCATGAGATAAGAACTATAGAAGGTCAACATCACATTTGTCTTATCATGTTAGTGGAAAATATACATGTAATATGGAAGAATAATAGCAACCACCTGCTGAAACTTAAAGCAACTCCTCTTGTGGATGTTACACCCTATCCAATTCTTTCTTGAAGTATTATTTGTGGCCTGAACTACTTTATCCAGTAATCAGAAAATAGACATTGTTCAAATGGCTTATTCAATTGTAATATAATGTTATAATCAAATTGTTAGTCAATTTCTAAGCTATATAATACTTGTAAATGTCTCTCTTCAAGCAAACGACCGTGTGCTACGACATGAGAAATGTATCTGACCATATCACCCTAGCCTCTTTTATTCGAATATATCATCTATGACAAAGTCTCATCCTATATAATATAGTCAACAGGGGATGCTGATTTCTCTTTGGCACCTGATCCCAGCTCTGGTGTGTGCACAGGGGGGTCCTTGTTTGCCCTGCTCTTAATGTTGTATTATGTATACTAGGATTTGTGTTCGCTGTCTTCACTTTTTGTATTCTGGACATGGACAACTTGTACACCTACACAAGTATTCAATCCTTAGATCCGCCTGACAATCCAGTAACGGTGTACCCTAACAATGAAGGTCTTTGAATTTTACGTGATCCAATCACTAAGAATTACGAATTTATCTTTGAACTTTATGACTACATATACATGTAAATTTGGTCTTTCATATGGCCAGTGTACCTGCAGCTATGTAAAAATTATCAAACTGTCGCCTAAATGTTAACAAACTGATGTCGATTGGCAACGTTAATTAGACAAATTAATCAAAAATTTCCGGGACACCCATTGTTATTCATTATAATTTTTAAATAATGTGCTTTAATGTCTGTGCACCTTACATATGTTGATGAGAAACATACAGAGTATCATTTCATTTGCAAATAATTCACCATTGTCTGTTTCAATCGTTTGCTTCCAGTCCCTATGTAAATTGGCTGTCTATTGTTTTTATTTAAAAACGTTTGAGCTGTTGAATAAATTCATACACTATTTAACAAAAATCTAGGAAAAGTACTCTTTTTAGAGCTGAAAATAAAATCCTATTAATATTTGATGTTTCTATGATATGCTGATGATATAAGCGAAATGGGGTTTGATGTCTTTGTCCTTGAAAATCTGTGTTTATGATCGTGGACAATTTTTGTATATCAATTTATTATTATTAATTTAAATTCATGCATATTTATGTCACTCGGCACAGTATTCTGTAGATAGGTAAGTAATTTTTTAGGACACCATTTGCATGTTACATCACAATCACGAGATGTACAAATTAAAGAATCTATTAATTTACATAACTCAAAAAAAATGTATAAGTATGAAAGAAGTTTTTGTATCTTGTGACAATGAAACGTCTCGTGTTTACCAAAGTGGATAAATCACAATAAGTAAGAATATTTCTATCATCTTTCCATTTCCGTATGGACAATTCACATGGTTTACGTATCTTCGTGTCCTTCTCGTCATGCCCCACCTTCTTGCCATTAGAACTTTTCTAAGGCATCAATTTTTTAGGCACATGATTGGGCACATCTGCAAGATATGTCATAGGGTTTAGGTCGAGGGGATTCTGATAAAGGTAAAAAAGAACAAATTCCTATTACATGTAATCCCTTCTCCGGTAAGGGTGATTGTGATCAGCCTGCAGCTGCGCAGTAAGGTTTCCGATGCTGCAGTTGACCTGAATGTCCAGATGAGTGATGTTCTATGTCCCACTTGAGAATTTTTCACCTACAGAGAGACGTCACCAATTTTAAGAACTGTCACTAATTTTGACCTCTGCAATGCGCTCAAGTCCTTATCAGTGAAAATTATCTTCAATGCCGACCATAACAGGGGACTTTCGTATTTAAGGTCCTATCAGAAAGATCCGAAAACTGCAATGTTGAAAACATGAATACAAAGATCAATGGCGTTCGAATTGACAGATAGTCTAACGCAAACAGGAGAACTTATTGAAAATTTGAGTTTTCAATTTGAAATTCAGTAAGGATTCGTCATCCTCCCTATGTTGGATAACACAGTCAGATTTGGCGAACATGAATAAATTCTACATTCTATATCAAGTAATATTTCTATTGTAGTGTTAGAGGGGGTAAATAAACAATAATTTCTAAACAATCAAATAAAATTCTAGTGTTTATCTACCTGCCAGTCAAGCAAAATATGTAAACTTCCAAAGAGAAGATTGGTAATGGATTTACACTTAACATGTCAATACTAATAGGTTACAAATGCAAGGTGAAGATAACTCCTACAAGTAATACAAAATAGATAGTTGGGCAAACACGGACCCCTGGACACACCAGAGGTGGGATCAGGTGCCTAGGAGGAGTAAGCATCCCCTGTTGACCGGTCACACCCGCCGTGAGCCCCATATCCTGATCAGGTAAACGGAGTTATCCGCAGTCAAAATCAGTGTGCCAAGAACGGCTTAACAATCGGTATGAAACACGTCAGACAGCATTTGACCCAATGCGAGGTTGTATTGACGAACTAGATCGTTATAACGACCATAGAATTTGCGAAATGCTGACTTCAATCGAGACTGTTGAAATCCCTGTACCATCAACTTGTTTGTCAGTAGCATACCTCGATTTAAAAACTGACTATACCCAGAACAAGCTCTTGCATATCGAATCAGTTGAGATATATAAACACCATATGCAGGTGATAATGGAATATTGCTACATAAATGTGGGAAGTTGACGATGGAGAAGCTGAAATCATCCCGTTTGTCATACAGTTGAGTTGTTAGTTTGCCGTTAATGTCTACTTTCAATAAAATATCTAAGTATGAAGCAGAAGTGGACGACTCTGTGGTGTCCTTTATTTCCAGCTCACAGGGATATATTAAATCGACATATGAATGAAAGCTATCATTTCTTTGATAATATACATTTTCAAAATACAAAGATACTTAGTTTTCATGTTCAAATTTTATTTTGCACAATAAAAGAAAAAACAAAATCACAGACAATCTACGTAAAATGTAGTATTTATTTAGACTGATCTTTTGATGTATTTTCAATACCTTCAAAATATGCATTTTGAATAAAATAAATATCTTGCTGTGGTCCTCAAGTCAACATTTAGATATATCGACGACGTTTTATCTATTAACAATGTTCCATTAATATGTTTATTCGATATATCCCAGCTGTAAACTCGAAATAAGACACCACCGTCTTCCATATCTGCTCGATATCTGGATATCTTATTGAACAAATATGTTAACAGCAAACTGATAACTCAACTTTATGACAAACAGGATGACTTCAGCTTCTCCGTCGTCAATTTCCCATATTTATATAGCAATATTCCATTATCTACATAAGATGCTTATGTCTCCCAACTGATTCTATATGCCAGATCATGTGCTTCGTATGATCAATTTTAAAATCGAGGCAAACTACTGACAAATAGATTGATGCTACAGGGGTTTCAACAGTCTCGTTTGAAGTCAGCCTTTCCCAAATTTTATGGTCGTCACAATGTTCTAATTAACAAGTCAAACCCGTCTGTACTTCAAATGATGTCTGGCGTGTTTCATGCCAGTTCTTGGGCTGTTTTTTACATAATGATTTTGACTACGGATTACTCCGTTCACCTGATCGAGATAGAAGACTCAGGGTGGTGTGATCGGTCGACGGGGAATGCTTACTCCTTCTAGCACTGTGATGTTTGTCTCTAAAAGCAATGGAAAATCATAAGCTATAATAAAGCTTTACCTAGTCTGATTGTACACAAAAATACCAGATATCAATGCTTGATCATTCAAATGGAAAATATACTTCAAATGCAACAAATGAAGAAGTATGATGTTTTAATCATATCTTAACAGGTATATGACTATCACACAATAGAACTACAGGGAATTGACACCCCCTTCAATATGATAGGCATTAGTTGTTAAAATAATGTTGAATATTATGAGGATATTGAAACCCCCTCCACTCCAAATCAACGATGATTAGTCCTCCTGGAATTTTTAGGATGGAGGTAAATACGTTTTTGTTACTCAATTGTCCAAGTAAATTCCAGCTCATCTTGGTCACATAAGCCAACTAGCAACTTTATGATCATGTAGTTGTGTTTCTGTTTGAGAACATACAAAATTGAATTATTATCGATACATTTTTCCATAAATACGATACATATTTATAACAGTTTAAAAGCACGAGAACTCTTCACAAACATTTTCATGCTGCTGTCCGTTGAGTTAAAATATAGTTAGGTTTGTTTTAGAAAGTATATTGCACGTTTATTATGCCCAATCATTACTCTAACATAATTAATTGAATGCATGGCTTAACTGTCAAAAGCTATCAGCTTTTCCTTTTTCAAAGCAATTGTTCATTAGATTTGAGAGAAGTACCTTTCGCATATATAAATGAATAGGTAAAGGGGGTTCATTTTGTCGTGAAGAAGAAAAATGTCCAAAGTTTATATTTAGACACATACAGCTACAACTGTCAAGTCGTATAAGGTCTACTTAGACACGAAATTTGAACTTGGCTATCAAATGGCAGCATACACAACCAAACACGTGTGCGGGTCATAAGAACAGCTTTTCTTGTAGGAAATGCTCCAGTTTTAGATCTATAAATTATTTACGAATATGTTAAGTTATTAATGGTTTATTTGTTATGACAAATCTAGTTTACAAATCGTGATGATGACACGGTATAAAGCGTGTTACTTTACAGTGTGTTCATGAAAATAGTAAAACATATAGTGTTCCGGTTTGAAATAAAATAATTTTTCGTATCTATGATTTTTTAATTATGCAGTCAATAATTAACACCTTTGATATATATCAATTATCACATCAGCAGAAATAATTTCAGAATTTCATATTCAGTAATTAAACATACGAAGGCAATGCAATTTGGAAAAGCAAAAGTTTACAGGTTGAAGGACTGGTACATTTGCATCGCACTGCCTTAAAAGGTATGTGTTTTTATTTTGCCAGATTAGTATTTCAAATGAACGCTTTATAAGTATGTATGTTAGGTTTAGCTATGTACATGTATGTAATATAATATCATATGCATGTATAATATATTGTCATAGAACCCTGTGCTTGAAATATGCCTTGTTATCTATTGTTATTTTATCGATTGGCATTTCTTCTCTTGATCAATGAAATCATTCCGTATTTGTCTATGTTGGACTCTGAATTAGAAATAAAATATTCCATTCTGCTCTCATGCTGAATACTGCTTGCTTTTTGTTTATGGTACTTTTTGTGCGCCGCCTTTTGCTGTATTTAGTGTTTAAAAAACATTTTTTTATGTTTTATTGGGTGGCCAACTTTGTGTCATGTGATTAGTAAGCCTGTTTTAAACTCTTAACTATTCAATTTGTAGTTAATTTTCAGATTTAAGCCCAGTCAATTAATAGTTATTTAAGATTATATAATATGCAATTTTAGTTTCAGTTTAATAAATGACAAATTCACACAATGTTAATCTTTCTTATCCTTTCATATGTGATGTACAGCATAAACCAACTACAAATTACCAAAATTGATTTTTCTTACTTTCTTTGGGCAAAATTGTGGATTTAAAAACATTCCATGTTTTAAGAGATAAAATTCATGTAATTTCATTTTATTTATTTTATATCAGTTTCCAATGATATATATCTTCAGTAAGATATTTTTTCATATTCTATACTCTCACCACAAATTCGCGAATGGGGACCTATATGAGAAATTTTGTAACATGCCGACCTTGTGTCATAAGAAGATTTTCATAACATGTCCCATCTCAAATATACCTGCATACAATGGTGACAAATTATTAATTCACCATTGTAATGATTCATCTTTAGTCATTTCTGTGTTCCACTAGGACCACTATCTGTAATGAAACCGTCTGAATAAATAACCCCACTTAGATAGCGAGATTTAATAAAATGTAACAAATTGTCGGATGGAACAGTGCAAACAACATTGGAAAAAAGGGAAATGATGAAATAAAATGCATCATGTAGCTTCGGATTTCATAAGGAAACTTATCTTACAGATGTCGAATTTCATAATGACAACAGGTTGTACAAGTGTCGGGTTAACAAGTAACTGTAATGTGGAAGAAAATAACAATGATTAAAAGGATTCTATTCAGTGTTAATTGGTCCTTCGTGTATGTGTTGATTTCATAACACAGTCTCCATTTACGGAACGTCGTCCGCGTAGTTTATCTGCCGTTACGATAAATTAAAATTTCAACAAACATAAATTAATGTCACCTTGCTCGCGAAACAGACGAGTGACAAACATAATGAAACGTTGGCGAATATGAAAATAGAAACTAAAGACATTATCACCAGAAAGGCAAATTTTCATGCGAGTTTCCTTCACAGTGGGTGGTAGCACGATGTTTGGAATGGTACACTTTGATATATATGAGATATATAGATCAGTCAATCGAATTATATTAATTAAATTATGACATAAAATAGTGACGTGCTAACAATTATAGCGAGTAGGTTTTTTTGGTCGCTATTAATTTTATCTGAAAACAGGAAACCTTGAGAAAACATTTGGAGAAATTTAAGGTTGATGATACCACCACTACCTGCAGTTGATGACGACTCAGAATGAGTGAAAGCACCTCCAAGGGACGTAAAACCAACACAATGTCAGAAATTTTAATTTTTTCATTTACTTTGCTATATTTACATTACCAATGTATGGCGTTGATATCTTTGCGAATTCTAATGATAGCCATATCCTCATGAATGCGTTCCATCTGTAAACAATAGTTTTAATGGGGTCGATCAACATCGTTCATGTTTAGTGAGGGTGGATCAATATTCATCATGTTTAGTTTTAGCGGGGTGGATCAACATTCATCATGTTTAGTTTTAGTGAGGTGGATCAGAATTCATCATGTTTAGTTTTAGTGTGGTGGATCAATATTCATCATGTTTAGTTTTAGTGTGGTGGATCAATATTCATTATGTTTAATTTTAATGGGGTGGATCAACATTCATCATATTTAGTTTTAATGGGGTGGAAAAGTCTTGATGAAAACTATATATGAACTTAGTTTTTTGTCAGACGTTTTTTTTTATCTCGCTCCTTATTCCCAAATGATCCAAACTTATGGAAGAGAGGATACAAAAGTTTGGAAGAGAGTATCCAAACGTTTAGAAGAGAGGATCCAAACGTCTGGAAGAGAGGATCCAAACGTTTGGAAGATATATATATAAATTCTACACTATAGACCACTGCATAGCCACCGAATTTTGGAAGCTGTAAGTCAAACACTTCACGACTGATCAATTCTGATTTGAAATACATCCCGATTTTGTCAATACGTGTGGCTATAGGAACCTGGATCCTTTTTCCAGATACCATGACAGCTCTGTTTGACATACCAGCAAATGTAACCAAGACACGGAGAAAAAAAAAATAGAGAATTTCAACAGCGAACTTCAAGCGGGGGATGATCATACTGTAATTTGATGTACTCTTTATAAATTGACAATGTAGATAAAACCACGTTCATCGCTTCAATATGAAATATCATTTGTGTAAAATCTAAATTCACTGAATATAGATATTACACATCAAAGAAATCTGCATCCATTAAAATGAATTGAAAGCTGTGAGCAAAAAACCTGCACTCAGTCCACTCCCACTTCTCTCTAATCAAGTTTTACAAAAGTATGCTTAAAAATGGGAAAATTAAAGGAAACTGAAATGATGAAACGTTAAAATTAAAGAGGAAAAACAAACTAAGCATTTTGACCCCCCCCCCCAACAAAAATTACAGCAGTAGGACCGCTACGGCCCTGAACGCTAAGCATAAGTCTAACTTTGTGGGACTTCATCTACAGCTGGCGACATCTTATCAGAAGTGAATATTCTCAACTGGACGGAAAACAAACAACGGCAGTGATGTTATATATATACATCAGCTCGCACACTCGACACATCTATTTAGCGAGAAGGCGAGTAGTTGTAACATATTTGAAGAAAACAGATATTTCTATTATAAAACTCATCCACACACTCGTCCCTTTGCGAAACATACGTCTTTGGAGGCGTGGTCTACATCTTAATCTGATTATCAAGTTGAAAGTGGGCTCTCCAAATTGGGACATCAAAAACAATAACCATGAAGCCATTTTCTTCAACTAGTAACTATTGATGTTAACAATGTAAAAACAAATGCTTTGATATTATCAAGAAGAGCCAGTTTTACAGAGTCTATATTTTACAGTCGGAAAAGTACGACTGCAATCTCCCTCTCTCCTGTGACGTTTAAGGGTGTCCTTTTGGGGGATGGGCGACATTTTTTAAAAACAATATCCCAGTATGTACTGTTTTTACATAAAATGATATTATACGTCCCCCTGGCCGGTCGACAGGGCTGCCTACTCCTCCTAGGCACCTGATCCCACCTCTGGTATGTCCGGGGGTCCGTGTATGCCCTCCTCGTAATTTTGTGTTCTTAGAAGGAATTATGAAATTGATCTCTGTTCGTAATTCTCACTTTGTCGTGCATACTCCATAAATTGATACTTATATATATTTTTTTATTTTGACACTCTTGCAGTTTCAATAAATCATACATTCACTTGCTTTATAATGCAAATATTTCCGTCGTTTGATAATTAATGGTATTGTATACATATATTTGTCCTTATAATGAATTTGAAACAAAATTAGCTGCGTAGTTGCTTGGAAACTCCATACGTGAAACTGTACCCTATGCCAGCTTTGATCATATCACTCCAGATTAAAATAAAAAAAAAATCGAAAAGAAATTTACGACGGAATGTGAATTTTAATATTAAATGAGTAAAAAACTAAATTTCACTAACATAAAGATTAAATGTGAAAAGCAATGAAGCAGCTCGTTAATCTTTGGGGTTTTATTTTACAGTTAGTAAACTAATTATCACAAAAAGGGTCTTAGACACAGCAATGGTGGTTACCGAGGTAACCCACAAACATGGTAGAGGATTTTATGTGGCACGTGCAAAAGGTACACGAACTATGTTGAAGATGACGAATTATGATATTGTATATTTAGATAAATACTTCTTAATTACACACAGAAAGCTGAGGTAATTATACACCATCTGTCACCGACAATAATGTCTTGTTCAGCTGATGCTTTCTTACATAATGGTTTCTAAAGAGTATGTTTATGTAAATTTGACCTTTTTATTCGAAGTGTTGGGATTTTTGTCCAAGATGCTTTATGCTGTTGGGGACGTTTAATCATTATTAGTAAATGTTGCATTAAGATTTGATTCGGAACGTTTGTAAGGGGACAAATCTTAGACCTGTGTAAATATAAGTAAATTGTCTACATGATATCTGAGACAGTTCCTTTTATTGAATATGTTGACTTCCACCCACGTGTGAATTAACACTGATCTTTTATATACAGAAATAGCATGACGGCGTAGGAATGAGTCTCAGTGCTATGACAAAGGCGTGTAGATTAAAAGTGAGAGTTTTTGACCAAGTGGTCAGTATTCGTAACTTGTCCACTCACACGTGTACGTGCATATAATGGGTTCATCAGTTTAAGTGAAAACACGACTTTGATCTTTAGATTTGCACTGACTTTTGCATTGTAATAAATCAGAAACAGAATTTGATAGCTTATCAGAGCTTCTCGATATGCTGAATAATATCTCTGCACTTTCATTTTTCTACCATATTCATCCTTTCTTTCCGTCGTTCCCGGCAATTTTTTTCATGTTTGTAGATAGGTTTGATAATTGAAATGTTTTATTTCGGCATTGATGCATCCTTTGTTTTACTCATTACTGAGTTAGTATGGATCGCCTTGCTAATTCTTTTGTTATGTTAATCTTTAATACTCAACGATTCATTGAATTAAAGGAATTTCTGTAGTCTGTCTTGCATGTAGAACTCAAATGAATTATTTTCGTCAAAGGGTTCGGTACGACAAAAGTCATTTCTGGCCCTGAAATTCAGGCAATCTTTGATTTCTCTGAGGTTCAATAATTTTCACGTTGAAATTGTCAAATCAAAATGTAAATCATATTTTCTGAAAACTAATTCCTCCCCTGGAACAAAACGTAACAAAGTTGGAGATTTTTTGCATTTTTCTTGCATGTTGTTAAAAACTTCAAAAGAGGCAGTCATTCGAATAGAAAACTAGAAGTCATATCATGTGATCAAAATCAGATTCACATATTTGTAACATCAATATATATATGTATAAAGATTAACATAAGTTAAATTTATCACGATCGACGCATTTGTCTCAAACTTTCTGAAGCCCAACAGAGATCGAAAATAGCGATTATTGGTCATTTCAAAGAAAACGATCGGAAGTTGATGCGTTTAATGATGATGCACACCACTATTCCTCAACCTCGTTCTTTTACATGCAAATTGTCCACGGATCTATAAATCTAGATAAAAATATTCCCCTCAGTGAAAGTATATATATATATATATATATATATATATATATATAAACTCTAAACACTTTGTAGAAATATTTCGATCGTGTTACCGGTCTTCTTCAGTCGTGTTTCTGAAGAAGACCGGTAACACGGTCGAAATATTTCTACAAAGTGTTTAGAGTTTTCTTTTTATATTTTACTTCCAAAAAAGAGACTTTATATATATATATATATATATATATATATATATATATATATATAATTTTCTGTGCGAACGATGCTAATGTCCAATCCTTCTCATTGTATAAAGAATAAAAAATTGGTAGAAATATTTGTTAACATGGGAAGACGGTATTTTGGGAAGAAAAGTATGATAATAAGAACGTTATATATCCAGTTTGTAGTGTTAGAATGACACCACACCTTACTTATACATATATTTGATATTTAATAGACTCTCTCTCTCTCTCTCTCTCTCTCTCTCTCGTGATATTCTCGACCAATAAAACCAATACACAGATGTTAATTTACAGCTTTCTGTGAAATCAATCACAGTATGATAGATAAAAATGTGACAACACTGTTTTTCGACTCCTTGAACTACTTAGAAGTGACAAAAGCTGTGTCCTGCGGCCACTGACGTGACAGTCTCTAGGATTAATTGAATATTAATTCCGTAATAATAGGTCATTTCGTGCTAAGAGAGGACCACAAGTGGACGTTTATTGTCCATTTTGGTCAATTATTCGTCATGATGTAGAGATGGACACTGTGGGATTTGACAAGACACATTTGTACATCGGATCCCTTCCGTGTGTACTTGTCCAGTAACCACCAGCGTTTGAAACAAACATTTCATTCTTCGGGAGTATTTTTACCATACTACTACTGCTTGTATAGATTTCTCTGGATTATATATATAATTCAAAAAATTAGTTTTTCTTGATATTGGGGCACAATAAAGTCAAAAATAAAATCTAGTACTCAATCTATTTACATGCATAGCGCTTTCGTCCTATTGAGCCCTCAACAATCTACTGACAAGCCCGCAGGGCGAAGCGCTATGGATAGAAATTTGAGTGTTGGATTCTATTTTTATACATGTATATGTGTGTGCACACTTCAACACAGATAATCACCTATCTATCTATCTTTCTTTTTGTCTGTCTTTCCGCTTGTCTTTGTGTCTATCAGTCTGTCTGTCTATTTACAGTAATGTCTTCGAGAAGGATCTGAGGTATCCAAATCATAAAAATTCAAAATTATTTTGATTATATGATTTTTATTCATTCTAACTATATAAATGAATTCCATACCACCCAAATATTTATATTTGCACGAAGACACTTGTAATTAATCTCAGCAAAGATGATGATAATATTTTGATGATTGATTGGAACAACACATGATAACACGTCCACGTAGGATTTAAATTGTTTTGTGAAATTATCATCACACGTAAAAAGTGTAGATTTACAATTAGATTTCTCAAATTATGTTTTCCAGGAATTTGAAATTGTTTGATAATTATGTGGTTTTTTAAAAAACAAAAATCAAAACTTCTTAAATGCATTTTACATATATCATATGATAAGTATTCACACGTCTTTTGTATTTTATGAATGAAAGTGTAAACAAATAAACTGATGGCTTTTTAATTCTTTAAAGCTATTTGTACCGAGATTTCTTGTTAAAATTCGAATAATTTTTATAGGGAAGATCATTAGCAGTCCTGGAGAACAGAAATATAAACAAAACATCTGACCACAGGTTCACAATAAACGATGCAACGTCTATTAAACGCAAAGCACATGATACAATTAAACAATGATTGTTTTCACGAGGACGTTTTAATGATGATAAATTTTGAGAGTGGAACTCTAATTACGACATGATGATTAATACTTCATTATTTACAAATAAGTTTATGTCTTCCCAACGTCACAATAAATTGTTTTGTCTCAATACATAAATTCTCCAAGACAGACAATAAAAGAAATATGTAAATCAACAGAAAGTTGTTTCTTGAGGATAACTTTAACCTTATATGAATAAAAGCTGATATTCAAAAGATTGAAGGAGAGAAAGAGAGAAAGAAAGAGATTTGTTAATTCACTAGTCACTGTGTATTTTAGCAGTCTTGATTTATCAAAGACAAAATATGGTATACACATGGGCATGTGCGAAATGCTGGGGGGAATCTTGCAATACCTACGCATTCTTCTTCTTGAATCGAAAAAAAAAAAAAAACAACAACAAAAAAACAACAACCTGGTAATACAATGAAAACGACTTCAAAGTACATGTAAGAACTGTCTCGTTACAAAACTTGCGGAATGTCATCAATTCTTTTTTGTGTTACCTGCAAAGCATTATGGACGCGATGAATTATTCTTACAGGGATCCACTTAATTTCTCTCGCTGGTTTCAAGACAAGCTTTAGAAAACATTTTTTTACTGTGACATGTTTGAGGTAACCGAGTATCCCATGTCTTAAAGGTAGCTATGTTTCCTCATTCCTCCCCGGTACACATAACACCGACAACATCCTATGTTAAAAATTGTTTATTGATTAAAGCGAATAACATTGATAAGATAATCAAAATCATACAATTTAATCATAAAGTTGACATCAAAACAATTTGTCAGTAAAAGACAATTACAGATAAGTATTAACCTCTGTTGCTTTAACAAATATCAGACAGTTTACCACTTGTAAGAAATGACGGGAGGAACAGCTCATAGAAAGGTATATATGCCGTTCTAATGCATATTCATAAAGTAGTGACGTTTATGGTGGATGTGCGCAAGCGCGCGGGAAAATATTATTAGAAATATCGCTGGGGAAGACGATTTCGTTTTCAGTATGTAATATTTTTAATCGATTTTATGATAAACATGATATTTCATTACTCAAAGTGATTTCATTATCCCGTTTTGTCTTTCATCGCTGAACGTGTCTCGCTAACAGCTTGCAGGCTATCCATTTAGCTTGCGACGTCACGTGATCATAAGTATTTTGAAATAGTGCGTTCATTATACGAATCGGAAAAAAGATATATATTAAATTAGCTGTATTCCTTTCTAATCCGATCGGGTTGAATTGTATCATTTGTATAACGTATATCACTTATATAGCTTGATTAAAAAGACCAACAACATCTGTTTTCAATTTTTCGATAACATCCAATTAATACGGCATATATAGCTTCAATGTCATGTTTCATTACTATAAAATAATTCTACATTATACCCTGTATTTAGTAAAATTGTACCCAAACATTTCCTTTGAAGAACGATCGGCAATATGGGAAAGTTTTTTTCCATAATAACCCATAATTTTGTATTTCCGTCTTAATATTCTACATTTTGCTCCTATTTATATTTGTGTGTGTGTGTGTGTGTGTGAGGTCTTGTGTGAGAAAGGAAGTATGTAACTATGTAAATTGAAATAATGTAATAAAAACAATATCAAAAAATTAGTTGTTAAAAATGTGTCTTTAAGTAGAGTTCACATACCAAAATATGATTAATAATTACCAAAAAACATCCGCTTTGGATGTATCCTTAAGCCCTTAACAAAACAATTGTTAGATTTAAAGTAAACAAATAAAAAAAAATTCTTACGTACATGTAAGATCACCAAACATAATGATATGAACAAACACATGCATCAACTATACGACACAAACATAATATCAAAAACAAATATAATTGATATAAAAAATATTACAAAAAATACATTTCAAATCAAGCCAACGATATAAACAACATAGTCCCATGGTGATCCGGGTGAGAATAAGACCTCAGTACCCCTTGCTTGTCGAAAAAGGCGACTGAATGGGGGCGGTCCTTCGGATGAGACGCATAAACCGAGGTCCCGTGTCACAGCAGGTGTGGCACGATAAAGATCCTTCCCTGTTCAAAGGCCGTATGAGCGCCGAGCATAGGCCTACATTTTGCAGTCCTTCATATGAATGAGGTATTCTCGAGAGTGACATTAAACATTATACAACCAACCCACCATGAAATACAAAACATTAATCTTTCAATGGCTTTGCAATCGATGAAAATTGGTCTCCAGAATTCCACTGATTCCGCTGTTTAATCTCATTGAAACGCCGTTAATTCTAAGCGATCCTGAAATATATACTATTGAAAGCTAAAATCATTAGTTTCATGTCAGAGTAAGGAACTCTGGTCAATTGTCATCAATCTATCTTGCTTCTTGAAGGTTATGTCAGAATAATTGCCGGTATGTATCTGCTTTTGGCTGAGCAAGCATGTTGTTAATTTAAAACCTATTAAATACTATAAACTCTATGACTTTACCATAAAGTAGTGAATAAGCATTTCCTTATGATGTCATCATTTTATAACCTACCAAATTCTTCTATCTGCTTTTTTTAAAGTGGAAATATTCCCTGCGAACTGTATTAGCAAATGATATTTCTTAATCAACATTCTGTTATCTTAAGATTTTGTTGTTGTTGTTGTTGGGTTTTTTTTGGGGGGGGGGTGCAAAGAAACACTAATCCATCGCTTAAAGAGACAGTAAATTCAATATCTAGATACTGATTTGTAAATCTTCGTTTGTTTTCTTAGTCAAAAAAAAAAAAAAAAAAATTATAAAAAAAATCGTCCGGAGTTCATTTGTGCTAAGCACGCGGGGCTACTTATATCCGGAATGCGTCATCCCCATTCTAATTTTAGCGCTATTTTTAGAATTTGAATTTCTGCACAAGCATTGTGAACGAAATGTATTCCTTTGAAAGATATGAATAAAATACAAATCAATTAAAGAACAACACACATAGGCCTAGTGATGACGTGACAGAATAGTCAGTTTGATGACGTAGGACACTGACTGGTAGAAGTAGACAGATTGTAAACGCGATTTCCTAGTATGTATCGTCTGCTTTACGAGTTCGATAAAATGACAGAGCAAGCATCGACCTTTGATCTGCGAAATATTAATGAAATTGAACTGCGTTTTATGGGGTTCAGTCAACGAGGGCAATTTAGATGAAGAGGTGTTGCGCTTTTTACTTGATGTTGAAATGGAGCCGAGTCGCATTCCACCGTTCCTACGACAAAATCAGTGAGTCGCATTCCACCGTTCCTACGACACAACCAGTGTTCAACGTCTCCTCGAACGCAATGCAGTATACATCCAGTCACCACTTGTTTTCTTCCTTTATATCTAAATCAGCTTTTAACCATTGCACTTTTAATTTGGCGTATAATTTATTTAATTCTTCACTGTAAGACGCACAGCCAGCTTGTTGTTGTTTTCATTGTTACGTATAGGTATTCCTACGCGCCGTTTCAAAAACGTTAGTTCAGTTTTTTATGAAAGAAACTATTTGTTTTTCTATTCTTAAAGCATAATCAATTGATAAGAAATAAAACTTATAATTCTTTATTTGATGCATGTATCAAACGAAGAAATGGACGGAAAACCATGCATCAAATAAAAAATTATAAGTTTCATTTCTTAAACCTCTATGCAAGGTGAAGATAACGAACAGTGATCAATCTCATAACTCCTACAAGCAATACAAAATAGATAGTTGGGCAAACACGGACCCCTGGACACACTATATAATATGCAAAATGCTAACTTTAAGCAATTTCAAAATTAATCCTAATCAGAACATGCTCTCGGATCTTGAATCAGTTGAGAGACAAAAACACCATATGCAGGTGATAATGGAATATTGCTACATAGATTTGAGATGTTTGACGAGTCATCTCGTCATCATGAAGTTGTGTTGTTAGTTTGCCTTTAACATCTGTCTAATGAAATATCGAAATATGAAGCAGAAGTGGTAGACTGTGGTGTCTTTTATGTACTAAAGAGTGTATAATGAATGACCAATTCGTGTGAGAAATACACAAATATATAAGGTTCTTCATTTCAGTTGGTCCACTGATTCTTCTTTCCGTGGAACAATTCACACGTCTTAATCTTATTTCTACAGCATAGATCTCCGTATCCAACACTTCCATCATATATATATATATATATATATATATATATATACATGTATAGTCATTTTCTAAATGCAATTATCCATACTAATTCTTTAGTGAAATAATTCTCCATCTATATTGAATATAGGAAATAAACATTAAACAGATTCTTCAAATTAGAATATTCATTCATTGTCACCTATTTATCCATACATCACCTATGTTAATGATTGCTATTTCAAACCGAGATTGATATTTCGCCGCGCTCATTTGTCGTTTAACACTGAAGATCTGAGTTACGATCACCCTAGTTTAATAGCCTTTAAAGATTCATTATTATTTGTAAAAATGGAAACCTTGATGTTATTTTTATAAATATAAGCAGTAATCAAGAATTCTGGAGACTGGAGTTTGACGAAGGAATAATGAGATATTAAATATAACGAAAATATGTGAAAGGATATCAAATTATCTTGTAAGAAATAAAAGGGTGAATAATTACTGATAGGGAAATGAATTATTACACTGAAGTATATAACTCTTCCTATCAAAAGAAAAAAAAAAAGGATTCGTCTTCAAATTTTCTATGAATTCTTCTTATGTTTTAGCGATGTTTTATAGTTAACTTTGTTTCTAAAATGAATCAAATGCGTCTAATAAAAATAGATATAATTTAAAAAAGACAAAAGAAACTCACCGTTTTTCTTTTCTTTAAAGAATATTAGTAAATACATATGTTTCAAACAGCTGAATTTCGTCTTAAAGTTAGAATACTATTCTGTAATAATGCAAGGTTGTCTATGACATTAAGAAAAACTTTGAAAAGTGAACGTTAATCGTGAATGCCATACAGGCCGTACTTGGCACGTACTTAATCTTTCACATGGCTGGCTTCATTATAAGTATACAAAGCAATTAGTGGACATACACTTAATGTAATACCGAGATCTAATAATAACATTTTGTGAAAATATTGTGAAAAATGGCTTGTTATCCAGGTTAACTCTGCACTTTTTCTCATTAACATTAAATGTTCCTCATCACATGAAATGATAACAGCGTTAGTCATCTAACTGCTGTCATAATTTAGCTTATCCTTCATTTTAAACTAATGTTTCATGTATGTAATGAAAAGGTGAAGATAACGAAAAGCAATGGAAAGAAAAGTTGTTAGAAAGATTTAGATAAACGAACACAAATAGACATAACAAACAAAGACAGTGCCTACATATGTCTTGACAAAGGTATGTTGTACAAACACTTCAAATCAAATTCCATTAAGGAAATGGTGAAACAGTTACTGGTACCGTCGTAATTTTGTAGTCAGATTCTGTTGCTGGACCATGATATTCCTATAGTGGGTCATCTAGGAATAAAGAAACAATGGAAAGAATACTGAAGCATTTCTTTTGGCCAGGAATTTTCGTCAATACTAAGAAATACTGTGGATCCTGTCCGAAATGTCCAAAACAAAATTCGAAAACCAAATTGAGTAAAGTGGGACCGGTACCTAGAACAAAAAGGGGAAATCAGTACGTAATGGTTACTTGTCACTATGCTACTACGTACCCTGCAGTAATACCTTTAAAGAATCAGGAGCAGAAGTCGTGACGGAGGCAATGGCTGAGATTTTCTCAAGGGTAGGTGTATCAAAGGAGATTTTGTCTGACCAAGGTACCAATTTTGTCGGATTTATGTCGACTACTGAGCATACAGAAGTTAAATACAGTTCCGTATCATCCTCAAGCAATGGTATTTTCCGGCGATTTAATGGGACTTTAAAGAGGATGTTCCAAATTTACGCACAGGCTAAGTCAGGTAAGTGGGATAAACTTTTACTGCATTTCCTATTTGCGTATAGGGAAGTCCTGCAAGAATCTACAGGGTTTGCATCATCTGAACTGATGTATGGGAGGCATATTTCAGGACCTCTTGCTATTCTGAGAGAAAACATTTATTGTAAAGAAGACGAGAGTCAACATTTGCAACCCTCTGTACTCAGTTACATTATCGAGATGCTCGAGAAACTGGCAAATATGGCAGATCTCGTATAAGGGAAGAAACAGGGCAGTGAAACGAACCAGAAAAACTATTATGACCGAATGCAAGAATTATGCCATTTAAAGTTGGAGACAAAATACAAAATCCTGGTGTTGTTACTGACAAAGAAAACAATGGCACAGTGAAAAGGACCTTCTTTTCCTACATTAAAGAAAGGAAGTACTGTACACTACAGAGTGCGGAATGACAACAGGGTACCCACGTGTACCACGTCAACATGTTAAAACGCTGGTTTGATGGAGACGATAAGGAAGGGAAGCAAGTTATAGCAGCAGTCTGTATTGCAGATCATTCGGAAGAAGATAATAAGTAAATTGGTAATCCCTAGATGGATTCAAGAGACATTTTCAAAGATGTCAAGATAGCCGACACGTTGTCTGATGAACAGAAAATGGAACTGATTGTATATTGAATGTACCGAGTTGTTGACCAATGTTCCTGGCAGAATGTCAGTATTGGTATATCGTGTTTTCACTACCAGCGATATTCCAGTGCGCCAAAGGCTCTATTAAATTTCACACACATTACGGAATGAAGTGAAAAGAGAATTGTCGGCGATGTGAAAAGCTGGTATTGTGAAATTTTCGGTAAGCCCGTCTGTATTTCCAATAGTAATCATTCCTAAGAAAGACAAGACGATTAGGTTCAGCGTCGCCTACCGAAAATCAAATCAGGTAACCCAATTTGATCGAGAGCCAAATCCTCATACTGAAAATATCATTGATAGACTCCGACAAACAAAGAACTTGAATAAGATAGACCTTACGAAGGATTATTGGCAAATCAGTTTGGATGATGGTGCTAAAGACAAAAGCATGTTCGTCACTCTGTTTGGTCATATTCAATTCAATAGGTGGGTAACAACTGTTTAGCTGACCATACAACATTTTCAGATTCTTTAGTGATGATATAATCATTTTCCGCGAAAGTTGGTAAGTCATCTAGGATACTTCAAGGCAGTGTTAAGCTTGGTTTGACTCCTAATCCAAAGAAATACGAGTTTGGTTCACATCAGACGGAGTTCCTATGTCATTTGATAGGGAATAGTCCAGTTCACCCTACATCAGAGAAAATTCAAGCTATCTTGAATATCCCATTTTCGATTAAGAAGGAGGTAAGGTCATTTTTAGGGTCAGTCAACTTTTATATGAATTTATTCCCAATTTCTCTACAAAGTTAGTTCCATTTAATGGGTTTCGGGTTAAATATTTGCCATTTCAGTGCGAGTATTTTAGGAAAATATCTGGGCTATATCAGGCAGTACTCCCAATGTTTGAAAGTGTTCTGCGTCTTTTCACGAACGAACCTGATGTCCTTAGGTCCTAGGCCACTATGTACAAGGGCGTTCCACGTGGGGGATTCGAGCATTATTTTGGATCAGTGTTCGCCTATGTGTTCCAAACTGGCGTTATACAGTATCGTTGTCCAGCGGGACACCTGTAGTCTGGAACTTGAATTAGAGGGGTTGTCGGCGCTGTGTATATGGAGGCCCAGTTGTGCCTAGTGTGACTTGGCGTTCGTGAACTACAGTAGCCGAAATTTTAAGTTGTGTTTAATAAATTAACATTTTATCAAAAAGGGATTTACGAAAATTTCTTTTTGCAAAGTTATATTTTACTGGTACTGTTTGAATTTATTCTGTAGTAAGCAGAAATTGTTACGATATGTATTTGAACCATTTTGTAATACTGTATTAACAGTTACATTTTCAGCTTGAGCTAATATTAATTGTTATATTGAATTGTGTGAAAGTCATTTCTTTAAATTCATTGTCAACATTGCCTGGTTTATCATATCAAGTCGTTGGTTTTTTTTCTTTCTTGGTGAGAATGTGTGTGTGAGAGTGTGATTACTTTGTGCTTCAAATTTCTTCATAGTTCTAATCTTATTGCTAAAATAAATTTTCTTTTTGTCTATTCTATGATTTATTATTTTCTCTGATGCCTGCACAAAATCCAAAAGAATTTCATTACACAATACATCATCAAAAACTATATGCTGGTGATATATGGGATCGGGCAAACGGTGTAGGTAATCATTAATATTAAATAATACATAAAGCGCTAATTGTTATGACAATTAGTCATTATCAAAATTGCTTTTAATAAAACGTTAATAAATCAAATTATTTCTATACAGTTGAAAAGTTGAATAATTTATTGTTATTTATACTAGCCTTGCGTATCAAACACAGATTATATATAGATATATATTACCTCACGCAATAAAACAAGTCTCTTTTGAACTTACTAACCTTGTAATTTATATTTTTAATGTCCAACTCGTGTTTTGGACATACCAATATTAATATGTTATTGTTAATTAAGCATTGGAAAAAAAGATAAATCACTTCCCCTCTCCCAAATGTGGTTTAAGTATAATATACATATTAGTTACACAATGATTTAAATTTTAAATGCTTTGCTGTGTGATATTAATACGCAGGTTAAATATATGGCCTTAGAAATTAGAGTTTCTGTGGAATTACAAAGAGGCCGTGCCATTTTGATAACAGTTGATTGATTGAGCAAATGTTTGTCAAATACAAATACTAGCTAACGTAATGATTTAATGTATTCTTAACAAATTAATTACATGTGTTCATCTGTTACATTCTAAATCATGAGTTTTTGTTTTTAAAGTTAGCTAAATAGTGTGTGAGTAGCTATTTAGGAACAATATCAATCTTAAACAAAACAGCTTCAAGAATAAATATTTGACATTTTGAAAAATATGTATAGTGTATCATATGATATACTGAAGTACTAAAACACCCAAAATGATATTTCCAGTGTAGAGAAATGAGTAGTGAATGAGATAAAAGAATAGGTGAAGACATGTACTTATTTTGTCTAAACAGCATGATACTTATAATGAAATGTTTGTAAAGGACATATTTCTTTTTGAACAAGATATGGGTCTCACGGTGGGTGTGACCGGTCGACAGGGGACGATCCCACCTCTGGTATATCCATGGGTCCGTGTTTGTCTAACTCTCTATTTTGTATTGCTTATAGGAGTTATGAGATTGATCATTGTTCGTTATCTTCGCCTTTCATACATATATTAAATATGTATTTACAAATATCAGTAAATGCAGTATATTTGATGTCTTGGTAAAACAATACGCTCTATCATAGTACTAGTGTGGATTAATTACATCAATGTTGTTGTCATTCTACATGTATATATTGTGAAAGGGGGCTTTCTAATGTAACACCACCGCTTCTACTGTCTCCGTATATTGACTTTCAGCTGATACATCAAGCTGATTCAGACCGTTTACCCGATCAAGATATAGGGCTCACGGCGGGTGTGACCGGTCGACAGGGGATGATTACTCCTTCTAGGTACCTGATCCCACCTCTGGTGTATCCAGGGTTCCGTGTTTGCCCAACTATCTATTTTGTATTGCTTATAGGAGTTATGAGATTGATCACTGTTCGTTATCTTCACCTTTATAGGAGTTATGAGATTGATCACTGTTCGTTATCTTCACTTTTATAGGAGTTATGAGATTGATCACTGTTCGTTATCTTCACCTTTATAGGAGTTATGAGATTGATCACTGTTCGTTATCTTCACCTTTATAGGAGTTATGAGATTGATCACTGTTCGTTATCTTCACCTTTCACACTATGTTGTATTTCTACTCAAGCAAATCTTCAAAATGCATCAAAGACATAGAGGAATATAAAACATACGTGATTTTAAACACATTTATTATTTTAAATTGGCGAGTGTTGGTCGTGACGTAATATAAAGCAGCAGGGGGTCGCCAAGCGTAAAGAGCAGACTAAATTATGAAAAGCAACAGCAGCAATGGTATAACATATACATTAATAAGCGTAATATGACCGTTCCGGGTTTACCACGAACGGTAATTAACTTTAAGATATAACATGTATAATTTACAGATTACAATAACGGTGTAGCCGCGAATCTTACTGAAATATCTAGCAAGAAAACAAACACTTCATGAATTTTTCTAAAGCTGCACACATTTTCATAGTTGATGAGCTTATTTGAAGCAGGAGCAATAACCATGTATTATGATTGATTGATTGTATATTGTTTAACACTTGTATGGAGACGTACCATGTATAATAGTTATACCATGTATACCAGTTAGATACGTAGATGGTGCGAACACCACATACCCGAATATTTTTAACATCGTAAGGTTTGGCACTCCACGAAAACGGGGGGAGCTTAATTCAAATGATCCACGGGTAACAGCCTGAAAACTATAATATCGACAAATTGACAAAATGATAAAGAGTCGTCCACTTCTGCTTCATGTTTGTTTTGCTGTTTTCCGCCACACTCAACAATTTTTCAGTTATCTGGTGGCGCCCGGTTTTTATTGGTGGAAGAGAGAACCCAGATACAACGTACCTGGGAAGAGACCACTGACCTTCCGAAAGTAAACTGGAAAGCTTTCTCACTTGCCGGCACGAGCGGGATTCGAACCCGCGCCGCTTCTGCTTCATATTTTGATATTCTATTAAAAGTAGATAATAATGACAAACTAACAACTCAACTTTATGACAAACGGGAGGATTTCAGCTTCTCCATCGGCAACTTCCCATATTTATGTACCAATATTCCATTATCACCTGCATATAGTGTATATATCTCAACTGATTCGATACACAAGAGCTTGTTCTGCGTATGATCAGTTTTCAAATGGAGGCAGACTACTGACAACAAGTTGATGGTGCAGGGTTTCAACAGTCTCGTTTAAAGTCAGAATTTCGCAAATTCGATGGTCGTTATAACGATCTAGTCATTACAACCTCGCATTGGGTCAAATGATGTCTGGTGTGTTTCACCCCGATTGTTAGGCCGTTCTTGGTACACTGATTTTGACTACGGATAACTCCGTTTACCTGATCAAGATAAAAGGCTCACGGCGGGTGTGACCGATCAACAGGGGATGCTTATTCCTCCTAGGCACCTGATCCCTATGCTGTCGAGCCTCATAACACATTTGGATTTAAATATGTGACTGTTCACTACACTTAATAATGCCATATTGTCAATGAGAAATATATAACCTTCCAACTGACTAACGTATTACCTCATACCCAAACAGCTAGAACCAATGGAATCAACTCTAGTAAAGTCTACATCATTTATATGATTACCTTCACTCCATTCAATGAACCATTTCCTATAAAGAAAGTCCCACAACCTTATCCTACCCTGCCTGTAATGTACTGGAGGTTACCCACTCTGAAGCTGGAATACCCAGATATGATCGAACCTTTCTAGAACCCCGATCAGATATTCAGATCCTCTCTTACCTCGGGACATATGTTAATAGCTAGTGCCTAACGTACTCTCGGTGGTAGGGATAATGATAAGTTAATGTAAACTCTCTATATATTGTTTAAAATAATACGAAGAGTCAACTTTTTAAGCCAGATTCGTCGTACATAAAACAAAAAATAGCTATACATTGATATACCTAAACACCAGATAAGATATATATCGTTTAGTTTTAGCAATTCATTAAAAAACAGCAAGCTTTCCCAACCAATTTCCCATTTCTAATTGCCCCAAATCTAACATCCTGCAGTTACTAGTATTTGAAAAATCTCTGTATTAACGGAGAATCGACAAGTGAATAAATGATGCTACAAATGATAAAGGAGTCTGTGTATTGTTAAACGATATATATATATATATATATATATATATATATATATATATATATATATATAGTTTTAGATACTAGAGTACCACACCAGGGTATGCCAACTTTTTAATCCTGGGTCATCGCGCATAAAACAAAACAATATTATCAATTGATATAACTGGTTATCAGATAAGATATTTATCGAATAGATTTTATCAATTCGTTTAAAAATAAACAGCAAATGATTTTTTTAAAAATTTAAATCTGCTACAAAATTCGTGTGGCTCGAAAAGAGGAATTTGAATCCAGATCCCGATTTAATTAATCTTTGCTTCCAATAACAGAAACTATGTTGTCGTATTCATAATAAGTAAATCTATACTTTACATGAATTAATAGATGCTATTGATGCATCAAAATCCTTGTTCAATTTGTACATGTGTGTAGCTTGGGTACAATTTAAAGAAGTATACATTGAGAAGAAAATATGTTTTTAATGCAACCAATCGTAAAGCATTTCGAAATGCAGATAGGCGCGTCAGAATATTTTCATGGCGTAAGATTTCAGACCATAGTACATGTATGTTGCTTTTAATTCCACCATAAAATATCTGTTGTTTCCTTTTGTTGGTAATATAGAAAAAAGTCATCATAATGATGAAATAATAACAATTATGTTACATATTCATAACCATATCTGCACGTCGTCAATCATTTTATCACTTGAATTGATAAAGAAATGGAAAATGGTTATCTCAATTTCAACGGTATCTAAATGAATTCGAGAGTATTTCTTGTACTTTGGAATATGTAATTGACTATAAAAGCGTCACAGCTAATGAAGTTCTTTGTTTTTCGTAATGGTCACCATGCCGCAGTTAAAGCATCGTCCGCAGCCCGCGGGTTTCTATAACTCGTAAGGGTTGTAATAATGACTAGAGAAACTCATCATTAAATACCAAAACGAGAAAAGGTCTTCATGCTTTCAGCAGTAGGAAACATTAAAGTGCAAATAAATATTTGCGTGTCATCAAGAAATAATAAAAAGTTAAAAACTCCAACACTGTCATTTATCCAGATTTATATGAAGTTTTAACACATCGACGTATTTCCTCCTCAGCTTGTGTGTACAATTATCTGTTGTACGAGGTCAGGACAATGGTCACCCCCTTTTTTTTTTTTTTTATATATATTTCATGGATTGAAATATGTTTCAAGTCGCTACTTAAGTATTATTGGATAAGTGATATACATGTATATGCATTTTTGTACACTAGAGTTATGAATGCTAGAGATCTTAATAAGCACACGCAGGACAAACATAAGCTCTCATGCGATACGCTTGACAGTTCAAAGACTTCAACACCGACGATAGCTCATAATTGTTCATGATATGTCCATATTCACAAACAAATTCTCTTGATGGAAAATAAAAACAAAATTATGGCAAGAAATAAATTCTGTCAAAATGTCCATCGCTGCTTGGTTTTAATGCGCTTCTAAACCGGTTTCTAGGAGAGGTCATTCAAGGGCCACGAAACAAAGACTTCTTGTTACTGAATGAAGATTTTATCATGAATAAACAATAAGCTTTAATAATGCAATAACAAGCAAAGGTCAAGTTATGAAAATACAAAAGTTGATGAAAATTACATGGTAAGGCATAGAATTAGATGAAATCAGTATAGAACACACATTTGATGAAAATCTGTAGAGAACATTCAAAATTAGATGACAATCTGTAGAGAACTTACAAAATTAGATGACAATCTGTAGAGAACTTACAAAATTAGATTACAATCTGTATAGAACTTATAAAATTAGATGACAATCTGTAGAGAACATACAAAATTAGATGACAATCTGTAGAGAACTTACAAAATTAGATGACAATCTGTAGAGATAGAGAACATACGGAATTGTATTAAATTTGAAAATTAATGAAAACCTGAAGAAGACAAAAATAGAATAAGTTTAATGTGAGTTTTAAATTATGAAATCGTATGTACACGTATTTCTAAAGATAAGGCATCATAGGACTAGATATATCTATCTATAACATATTCTGCCTTGGTGGCATATCACAAAGAGTTTGCATTATATTCCAGGTTTTACATTTAAGTATTGATGGTGGTGTTCTCCAATGTCAACTTGCATATATAAGCTAAAATTTTAAACATATTCGCACATCTAAGGGTTATAAACGAAAATGAAATATACTTGGAAACGTTATACCTCGGGCTCGTCCTTCAGTTGGTGTATTGAGGAAGAATAACACACTTGAGAAAACTGTTATGGGTGGAAAGTGGAGGATATGTACAATAATATTTTGAAATTAAAAGTTTTGAATTTACCTTATTAAGTTAAAAATGTCATTTTGGTTGATACAAAGTAACCCTTAAAAAAATCCCAGCTACCTTCGATTGACAGCCTTACAATTTGACCACTGAGCTATTCAGCCAGAGAATGCATTTTAAAGTTCCAAAGACAAGGAATATGTTGCTGATATTAGTGTTTCGAAAGGAAGTCAGCCATTTTGAAATCTAACTCTTAGCTATAAATTTTTCAAAAATCGTTTTGCATATTGAAGACAAAGCAAAATAGGAAAAAATAAAACAGAAAAAAAAAAGAAATTGTTCTGTAATGAAAAATACGACATGTTTAAATGCCAGAATGTCTAAAATTCCTGATAACTTAATTCTTTTAAAAAATATATTAATGGTCTTCTCCTTAAAACATAATAATTTTACGGAATATATAATAAGACATTAGCATCTTTGATTAAGTATCTCTCCAGAGTGTAATCACTATATCTGGTGTGTGGTAAGTCGTTATATTTTAATTTCTTATCCTAAGCGCGGCTAATTGCTTTTAAAATTCTTACACTAATTACTCTGTACAAAACTATTAGTATGAAATCTATGAAAAATTCGCCTTAATGAAAGTCTTCGTAATTAGAACGTGCTCCTGAAAAGTAGAAACCATAAATTTTGTGTCAAGCAGGACTTTCACGTACTATGCCATTATACGATTCCAAAATATCGTTGTCAATCTGTTAATTTATCATACTTTTTAAGCTCCAAATTACTTGCGATAATATTTCATATAACTTTTCCCGCATTCGGAACTGTTATAATACTATACAATGTATAATTGAGCGCTATTAATCCGTACGAAGAATTTATGTGACATAGCACTAAATAGCTTTAATCATCATTATAACAATGGTACTTAACTGACGAGGTTTCATTTCTACAATTCACGGGCCCGTGACCAGGGAATGTGAGCGGTGTGCTTGCACTTATCTGGTTACAGCCAACACCTTACCAAAAATATCTACTAAATTTCAGATTCTACGTGATATTTTTTTCTAATTATCATATTCTACTTCTTTTTGTATATTAAGCAAAACTGGAAACAAACTGTATGTATGTTGATTTTAATGTATATGATGTACACGGTCTTTAATAATTTGTTAAAATTAATGTCCTCATGGGTATCACTTTAACATAACCCGCCCCATTATGGGAGAGGGCTAAAATAGGCTATGCCCGCTGCCCAATTCGTTTCACTTTTTGTGAATAAAATTATAATTAAAAAAATATAATCCGTCCCAATAGTTTTCGCACCTACCTACACATAAGTTAAAATGAAAAGACAAAACGCACGAAACTTTCATCCAGGCCTCATAGCATAGAATTCTACATAACTACACTACAGTAACTACCGACAGAATTTGGTAAATGCTCATTGACATATTGAACAAACTTTTTAAAAATTTCTTTTGCACGCCCTGTGTGTTCTTTTCATAAAACGGAATTTTTCCTAACGTTCAGAATGTTTTAAATGTTCTACTATGACTTAATCTAGGCTGCTAAATGTTCCTGTTAGTTCCCATTTGGGACAGAAAAGCAACAACAACAGATTTGAAATACCGGGCATTTACACAAAAGAAGTACATGTACCTATAATCTGACCCCCCCCCCCCCCAATCTGAACATTAAAACAATAACGTTTTCACAACCGATTTTGCTGTCAACAATGTATACATGTATATCATTCGCATACCATACATACATATACTATGAAATTATTAAAATGTACATGTATTTTGAATTGTTTCAAAAGACCCAGCCTAGAGCCCAATCCAATATCTTACAACAGGTTGGGGGGGGGGGGTATTTAAGGAATATGGTTTGGATTTGATATGAAAACGTTGACTGTATATGAAAGGTGAAGATAACGAGCATTGATAATAACTGGAACCAGTACGATTTATGGCGTTGAAAAATTTAAGACTAGATAAAACAAGCAAATATTTACACCTCCTGTACCTATGAGTTCCACTTATGAAAAATATCCTAATTGGATACACTTTCGTTATTTCAAGGCTTCAAAATTAAAAGAAATCCAAAAGCAAGTAAAACTGTAAAATATGTTGTAATTACATTAAAATGTATGCAGGTGATGATTGTCGTAACATTACGGGAGATAACTCTTGCCTTTAATGACACTTCCGTTCATGTTCATGTATACATACGAAAATAAAACGATCTGTTACGGAAAAGTTCTGCAATCCTCTCTGTCCATCCACAATTTGAACGTTAATCACGAACTTCACGCGATACAGATTCCATGGTCTGAAAGGTGTACGTGGCAAGTAAAGGTCAAAATCAGTTATCAAGGTCAAGGTGAAATATCCAACAATTACACAGGGTCACGCTTAGTGCATTGGGTTTTTCCAGAAACACCTTGTTTATGATGTAAAACTTATACGGTACCAATTTTAATAAATCATTAAGGTAACTCTATTTTCATGTGACATCATTGGTGTTTTGCAAAATCTTTTAATCTATCAAACTGTGTGCATGATAGAGTATATCTTTCGTAGGAATTTTATTGATATACATGTACTAGATAAATTTCATCTAGACCCCGTGCAAGCGCGGGAATCACAATTAAGTAATATTGCATAGAGGAAGGGCTTTTTAAAGTGTGTTTGAACTGTTACGCACATTAATTGAATGAACAATATCTTTAATTCAAATAAGTTTAAGAAAAATATTGAATAATTGCGATTATTAGTTACGTTATATTCATTATCATCATATACAGTGAATAAAACTTGATCATTAGGAAGTCACTTGGAGCTCAAAATTAAATGTTGTTATGTATCATAGATGATCTCTCTCCGATTGACAATTAGAGAATGATTTTACGAATGCAATCGTAATCCGTCATGCCGAATAGTTGATCAAAGACAAAATGAACGGTCGTTCATAATTTCAATTTTTGAAACTCAGTATTGCGAATATGTTTATAATAATATATTATTACAAAAAGTCGTAACAGTGACTTCTATAATCACGGAAAAAATTATGAGCATTGAAAATATCAGATAAGCATAACTATCACTGAAAACCTACACAATTTCATGTTGATCATATTGTAAACCAATCGCATTTTCTCGGCTTGCTTGAAAGGTCCGATAATGTGCGATTGGTATGACGTTACCTCGCTTCGTTCTGGAAATTTTCATAAGCTGATTCAAGACTAAACTCACGGATTGAAGAAACGAACAGGCATATTTTATTTATTCAACAATCATCAAAACTTATTTCTTCTGCAAGATTAAAATCAAGCATCGATAAACAACGAATTAACTTCATATAAAAAAAAATCAAAAGAAAACTGGTTTAGATCCGCCACTTTACTTTCATTTTTGCTATTTCAGAGTAGTTTATCGAAAACGAAAGTGGGTTTCAAATTAATTTGACTATATTTACTCATCAAGTAAGATTCTATTATAGCTTACGGACTTCACCTCACATATGAAACAATATCAAAGGTGCAAGCAGTAACTCTGGAGCGACCGTCTCCGTGTTTATTGTTGATAAGTAGAGGTAGGCTCACAACGAGTGTTACCAGTCAACAAGGAATGTTTACTCCGCCTAGGCACCTGATCCCACCTCTGGTATATCCAGGGGTCCGTGTCCACCCAACTCTTAATTTTGTATTGCTTAAAGGAGTTATGGGATGGATCGCTATTCTACTGTGTACATACTGACTGGCTATTTCCGATTATATATTCCAATTCTTTATATAACTTTCGATAATTTACAAATTTTTAAATATAGGTAGAATGTGTTAATATTTCATTTCATACATACAAATTCCCCGTGTGATTAACTTCTGTTTTACAAGAGAACTTATACTGTTAAAATTTCATTGCTTTGGTGTTTATTGAGAAGATAACATAATCTTACGATTTGCCTTTTCAAACCAGTTTCTTGTGTTGATTAAACAACTGTTCTTCTGTAAAACAAACAATTTACATTTTAAAGTATTGCGATGCTCAAGACATTGCACCGTCAAACCAATAGACTGGTAGGAGGCCTGTTAAACTAAAGGAACAGAACAGAACTGGGGAGGAGCAATGTCAGAGGTGCATGTACATGTATTTGGAAAAGGTTTTTTAACTCTTGTCTATTTAAACCTTCCTTCGTTCCCGTGCCCTTGAACAATATGAGAACAAACCCCATCATGATGTATAAATTGCGGTTTCTATATCATATATAGTACTTTATTTTATCCAGGTGTCTTGAAATGCTTTCATTATCATAATAAATATTTCGCGGAAATATCTAATCGCTCAATCATTGAATAACCGTTTTGTTCGAATTAGGTCATTATTGTTGTAAATATGTACAAATTCTATACAATGATAAGTACATGGTTATTTAAAATAACTGACAGAAGTCTCCATCTATGCATGTATAATTACAGTGTTGTACTTATATGATTGTATGCCATAATTCTATAATTGAGAAACGGCAATATACATGACATATGTGAGATACTACATGTATAATTTAGGAGTCAGTTTCTGTTCTAAATCAAGTTTACACATTCCATAAAATGGTTCGAAAATGAGTTATATGGAGCTTTCAAATGTCACATTCTTTAATATGATGAAAAACATACAAATTAAAAACATAATCGCTATCTCAAACACATGATTTAATTTGTCACAATCAGAATTTGAAAGTAAAATACAGATGTTTTATTACGTACAGCTCGAAATCCCAGACGTCACAATCGTTCACGTCCTCATCTTTATGTTAACCGACTTATGGAAGTCTAATAGCTACCAAAATGGAGGGCTAAATAGACCTGTATATGTTGTGCTTATACAACGAATAATTAATTTGCTGAGGCACGGATATTATTCAAAAATTTGTTCATGCCATATCATATAAATAATAATACTTAAATGAAATTATATGTAGATTCAAAGTTTTGAGAACTGGAAAAAAAACAAAACAACCCTGTAAATATAAAAACAACGTAGAAATATTGCATTTTCTTTCTATGTTTACAGTATATATACATGGACGTGTATGATATTGCATTTTGCACTTATAATACACCGTCATTTAATCTCCATACCCCATTCCGACTTCATATTCTTAATAAAGTTTTAAAATTTTTAATTTTATGTGTTGAGATAAAGGCAAAATTACAACATAAAATTTCTACTTATATCTATTTCCACAATGGCGAGGAAATTCGAAAGCTCCATGTGTACACTGCAACAGCAATCTGAACTCAAGATTTGAAGTAGTGCTAAATGTCCATAGCAATATTCATTTAATTGTTGTCGGAAGTTTTAGAATTAGATTTTAACAAAATTAACTAAATTTTATGATTTAGCGCTTAACGCGTTTTACAGCATTGCAAACAAAGGCTTGCAGACCTACGTGTACATACACCTTTGAAACAAATTATTGGTCGTGTTCATTATTTCTATTTCCATGTAACCGTTTTAGATGAGCTTCCTAGTTACCTCTGATAATTGCTTTGAATTGCATATTATATATCATAGATTATTCGTATATGCATACTTTTACGTTTCATATGAAAGCACTCTTAGCATACAGAACAGCAAAATTGAAAAACAGTAATAGGATTTAGAACAGGAAATTTGCAATGTATTTCAAATGGCTCAAATATGCCCGAATAAAAGGATAGTAGTGATGAAATATGTCTTTAACAGAAACCATCATCATGCAATTCTCTCAAATTGTCAATTGTAAGAGAAATAACCAATTATCGTTCATAGTCCTCTTATGATCATTTAGTTATATGAAAGCAAATGCTCCATACCACATCCTTCAACTTTCACTCAGGTAAATTTGTTGAAAGACAATTTAAGTGAACTGACCAAATAACAGCCCAGTCTTCAAAGGGCGCCGGGCAATAATGACGCCAGATCTTTCAACAATCACCACCGCCTCACACCTTTCCCCACTTAGAGATCGGACCGCATAAATTGAATCTTTGAGTAAATGATATAATCATTTTTAAATAACACTTATAAAGGGTCATAATGTCTCTCATTTGATGAGAGTCCGTAGAATCCAGAAGTATTATTGGAAGGAAATGGTCCGTTATGGCCAAGAGATTTGTGAGAGACTTCGCTCGTAAAGACCGTACCCGTTACAATGACCTACAGCTTGATTGCAAAATTATCTGGGGGGTTTCCGATGGCATCAAACATCTTCTTACGTACATCTTTTGTACACCCCCCCCCCCCCCCCCCAAAGAAGGCAAAATAGATTAAGAAGCAATTATGAAGGTGTTATATTGATAATCTGGACTGTGTTGATATACATCGTACAACGGAAATACTATATTTCTATTTTAACATGGAATAATAAATCATTAATGTTTTCGATGACAAAACATTTTCTGGAAATCTATTTAGCGTTCCTCTTATTAATTTAAAAAGTACATTTCTGGAGAAATATAAAAATTATTTTATGAATGCAAGTATGAATTGATACTCAACAATTAAATTTTGTATTTAAATTTTACAATGAATAAAAATAGTTTCACGGCTATATTTACATGGAATCCCTCCATTTAAAGAATTGTCACCGAGACTGTTACGAATATCACAACCGCATTTTCAAGAATATTTAATGACGTATACCATTGATGAATTAATGTGAACGGCATCTTTTGAATTACTATAAAATGTAGTAATTAAAGAAATTAAATTATCCCTGTAAAGCGATGAAGTAATCGCTAATGGAATTATGTCTTGTCGTTATATCAAATAATTGAATCTATAAACGTTTAGCCTTTAAGAGCGTTCAAGTCCTCTATTGGATGTGGATAATGTTGTTGCTGATGATGGAAGTGGATAACAGTGAATATGACGACGCTGATAATAGTCTTAATGTCCATTGTAATGAATACAGTTAGAAAATGTCTTTGAATTACAGTGTATATGACGGGAAGAGGTTTCCGTGACGATTGAGGATTGTATTTGCGTGTGGCAAGAGACTTGAAATACCGAGAACTGGAGAGTCGTGAGAATTTACAAGCTAAGACCCCTACTGACATGTTAATTGAATATAGATATAAATAAACTTGACAGATCGGGCTCGGAATTCCCATGCTCCAGGCTACTCGGGACTTCTCTGTTGGCAATGATGCATTATGATCTGTGAACGTTCTCCAGAACTAATGGTCATCATGGGTGCTAAAATGAAACAAGTGACGCGAGGCCACTTCATAGCGTATAAAGGATTGGTTTTATTGTATTTCAGATGTGGTTTAGATTCAAAGTTAAACATACATAAATGTTCATGTTTCTTTCTTAGATCTACATGCATGTGTCTATCCCTTTAAATGATTTTCTCTAAGTAAAAAAGAAAACAATGATTTGATAATTTATATAATATCTCACATTTTTCATAAGTATTTTACCTTTTGTATACAAAGCAGAAATGCCATGATGGAGAATTCGAAGAAAGGAATGCCGAGAATCGTGATAATTATGAATCAAAATATTGGTTTATCATTCATGAAATTATCTTTAATTATTACATGGACAGCTAAGATTACTAATTTACAAATGCATGACATATAAAGAGTAAAAACTACCAGAGAATTATCATTATTAAATTCAACAGACGGTGTTTATTATTCTCATTCCATAATTCATATCAGTTGACCAATATTATGATCAGCTACTTGCCCTTCAGGGGTTTTTGTTTCAAATATTGTAGAATCATCGTATGTTCACAGAGGGATAACAACACCCCCTCACATGTGTTGAATTTGTTTTTACGTAGACTCTACTTTGTTACCAGTCCGTGAACATTTTATGTACACATGTAATATTTCATTTCAAATTACAGTTATGAACTGAAACTTATCAAAACCACGGGCTTCTTTTCTACCTACATCAGAACAAACTGTAGTGGTTTCAGAGAATCAGGGCTACAACATACACACATTTAATCAATGTAGATTTTCTCTGAAACTTTCTTTTTATTATTATTCAAAATTATATATTTTGTTTTCTTACATCACAATATATTAAAGTAAAAAAAATTCAAATGGTAATGAACTCATTAATGCAGAACGTATAAATATAAAAATTGTTCTCGATATCCAGTTGTCCTACGAAACAAAATCTAGTGGTGAATTTAAGTTAAATTCCTGGCGGGAAGTAATGGGAATTTTAAAGGGCCATCGTTAGCTATAAATATGCATCAAGTTTAATTGTGGCGTATCATGAACTTAATTTCTAAAAGCGGAAGAATATTAGCTTCGTTAGTAAATAAGTTTTTAAAATTATTATAAGGAAATAAGATATGTAGATGTTGCTTCTGTATTCTTCAGAAACAGGAAATGAATACGTATATGGAAGTACACTTTGTATATTCCGTGATGAAAATAAAATTTACGCGTCATAATTTTAGTAACGCTTCCTGTGATCTTCTGTTTTTAAAAAACAAGAACATTAACATAGAATAAAAAGAATTTTCCTTTACACGTTAATGTTCCTATCTTCAAATAATTAAGAAATATACAAAATTAATTAAAGTGTTTCATGCATTCTTGACGTGTACTCAGTATTCAAATAGAGAGTGGTTCACAATACCTGTTGCCACATTCAGTTGTCATATAAGATAACATAATATAATAATTTATCAATTACACGAGTATCAGGGGAAATTCCATGCAGGGTACCTTTGGAGATTTCATGCGGAGTACCATTGGAGATTTCATGCGGAGTACCATTGGAGATTTCATGCAGAGCATACAGAGTACCATTGGATATTCCATGCGGAGTACCATTGGACATTCCATGCGGAGCACCTTTGGAGATTCCAGAAATAGAAATTTATAAAATATAAATTTTGGAAGTTGTTTTCTCCATATACAAATAATACACAATACAAGAAGTAATTCATAAAATGATTTTCGTGTTTAAATCTAAGAAAGACTTTCTAAATTGAATTCAATATGATACCGGTAAGAAAATTAATGATTTTATAACATTGTTGAGGAGTAAAGTATGATTGTTTTTTCCGGTTAAAATGTATCTCATGATTTCAAAGATGCTGAAATAAAGACGACTTTAAGGTGTTGATGTTGGTTAAAAACAAATTCAATCATAAAAGAAACGTTAATTCTTATTCTAAAGCATTTTCTATGACGTCAAACTCAATATATTCAGCGCCTCCCGTTTCTGAAAGTGCAATAAGGTCTCCTTTGAAATATTCATACACGTCATCTACTATATGTACGATGTTGGGTATTGGCAAAACAAAAGTCATTTATTTACATGCATGCTACCCAGAATATGTCACGTACGATTCAAACGCACAAGAGACGGGGTTGTGAAACAGTATATGGTAGATTTGTGTGATAATTGTAGGTTATAGACTTTGTATGGGAAAATATGACGACCGAGTTTTTTGGTGCGACAAAAAACGAGGTCGTCATATTTTCCCATACGAAGTCTATAACCTTTTTATTATATACTTTCAATTTCATTTAGAAACTAACAATAATTTTATTTTTAACAATTTCTTTATTGGTTTAACTGAGTAAAAGATGAAAAACAAGAAAAATTTGTGAAAATCAACGGCGTAGTAATTTACTTATGTATTGATTGTGACGTAATATTTGCGAGCCGGAATGTTTCCGGGCATATATCGTGTGATATATGCCCGCAAACTTTTAAAGAAAAAAAAAGATGAAATTGAAAGTACATGTTTATGATAACTGCACATATTTAATCTGATTGCGCAAATTCAATTTAATCTGATTACGCATGTTCAGTTTATACTTTCTCATTACATGAATGTATAATGTAATACTGGTACTTTAATATAACAAAGTGCACTTTTACAAAAGCGTAAGAGCTACAAAGATGGATGAAAAAGAAATAGGGTATATGCAAAGCTCTTTTTTTTTTTTCAAAAGTAATACAGTTGATACAGATACAACCCACGTTTTTGATCGAAGTCTACATATTGTTTGTTGTTATCGGATACACCAATTTAACAAATATTTTTCAAGGATTTTAAAATTTGGTGAGTGAATAATTAAACTTTTAAAAAGATAGACGAGGTTCCCTGCTTTTGGTAAAACGTATAAAGCATATTTTACATAATTTGGGATGTTTGTGTTTTAGAAACAGATGAGAAACCACGAATTTATCTCTAGTGTAGGCAAGGCTGAAAATATTTTGTCTTGATTGAGTGACATAACGAGGGCTTTTTATCGCTTCTTTCAAAATATTTTTGTTTTCAAATTTAATTTAAATTCTTGATAGCCTGTAGGTTTGTGAATTCAGTTCTGCTTTGTAAAAATAATCAAATAGGGTTTTCTGGCCAACAAATCCATAGAAAATTCTGAATCTAGAAATATTTCGTTCACAATTAATTCCAAGAAAGCGGATGTTATTTTTTACATGATCTGAAACTCCCCAAAACTCCTAATTGGTATTCATTGTTTAAATAAAATATTGCACATTAGTGGTTAGATGATAAAAACATGTCAAATTCGTACAATTATTCGCCTTGTCAATTATCATTTAAGTAAACTAGAAAATTCGGTCTGACCATGATCCATTTTCTTTGCGAAGTACATATCGATTTCAAATACACTGTAGATTAAGCCGAGCATTTGTAAAGAACCGGCCATACAAACTTCTTACACATGAAATGGTAAGTTTTCAGTAGATAGATAGGCAGTGCCTATCATTAAGCCCCGTTCATCTATAATAAAGGTACATCGTTAGCAGCTAGTGAACCAAGTTATTGTCACTTTATCACCAATGATCCTTGCACCGGGATGTCAAGAATGACGGTCCACGTTAGCACGGTGACAAGCGCAATAGACAGCGGTCGTTTTTTACCGGACATCTAGTCCGCCAAGATCCCGAGAAAAAACAGATGAGACGTAGGGTTAATGGAGAGTCGTAGGCCCAATGATATACTATTATTGCTCCGCAAACGGTGACAAATTTTCCTCATTAGGGCTGCTGTGAGAAAGATAACTTTATTATCTCCTGACACATGGTCGCCATTAGGGAAGGGGGAAATTAAGACGAAAATGTCATCTCTTTTGGCAAAAATACTCTGTTTAAAGTTCTAAATCTGGGTCGAGTTCTATTTCAGATCAAGGGGTTGCTCACAAATTGCAGCAACTGTTGTAAGAAAGCCATCTTTATTTGCATAAGGATACAATACACGGTGCATTTGTTGCTTCGTGCAGTGCTTAAATTACAATTATGTATGATAAACAAATATTGTAACTGATAAATATTTAAGACATTTTTTCCCGACTGGGTCATTCTTACTCCACCTCTACAAATATCATCAAATGTCAATATTTCCTGTGGTTACAGATGACTTAGCAAATTATGGTCTCTCCGTCTGGCTTACTATTGGAATCCAATTAACAACAATTATAATTATATAAAATCTGGAAAGCGAATAACATATTCTGTATGTTAATTTTGCAGAATGTATAACTTTTTTGTCCGTCTATTAAACAAACCCAACATTTCCGTTAAGTTTTGTCAATGTAAGATATCTTGCACGTTTTTTCCTCTCTCAGCAGAGGTAAATGCATGCAACTAAATGCAATCAAATCTGGCATTATAAAGCGAGTTCCAGGGAATGCCCAATGCTATGTACATGATCGGTTTAAATCCGACATTTTCAGAGATAGTGTGATTTATCCATTGCATGCATTTCATATTGTCTCGATAGATAGATACATGTATTTAGTAGTCTGTCGAAACTGTCCAGAGAGGGTTCAGTGACGTCAAACTAGCAGCACATCTTCACGACAAACGAGATGACTTCAGTTTCTCCGTCGTCAACTTCCATTTTTAGTTATTTTTCATGTTTCTCATCTAATTCAATACGCTAGAACATGTTCTGCGTATAATCAACTTTTAAATCAAGGAAGGCTACTGACAAATAAGTTGATGTTACTGGGGTTTAAAGTCGGCAATTTGCAAATTCTATGGTCGTTAAAATGATCTAAATTTGATTTGTTGTTGCTACCCACCCTTTTGTGTGGGCAGGCAATATTTTTATGCTAGTCTTTTTACATATGTGTACGCAATAGGGGGTCATCTTGTTAGACCCTCTATCCGATGTTTTATTTTGTGTATATATGTTCTCTTTCTCAATGTTAATTTTATAGATGTATGTAACAGGTGGTCATCTAGTCATTTGCAACGTACCATAGTATGGTCTTAATTTTTACTTGGTTTTAATGACCCCCTGTACTGTATATACTTTTCGTCATTTACTAAATAAATGACATTTTGTATTCTCAAACTTGTTCTGATTTGCCTGCTTTGAGCAAAAAACGAGTGCAGTCCACTTGGCTAGTGCTTTTGAGCTAAGGATCATAAATACAACCTATTTATGGGGGGTAATGCCGTCTGGCGTGTTTCATACCGATTGTTAGACCGTTTTTCACTACAGATCATGATATAGGGCTCAATCCGTGTGTGACCGGTCAATATGGGATGCTTACTCCTCCTAGGCACCTGGCCCCCACCTCTCGTATATCCTAGGCTCCGTGTTACCCTTTCTCTTCATTTTGTATTCCTTATAGAAGTTATGAGATTGATTACTGTTATAATCACATATATTTATATCAATCAACTACTGGTAAATTTATTACTCTTATCATTCCATTTTGATAGATTTCTTTAATTCTACTGATACTGGACATTGATAAAATCATTTATGGTCCTCTGTGTATAATATATGTTTGATTACAATGTAACCAAACGTGGATAGAATTTATAAAGATCTGCGAATTTTATTTTGAAACAGAGCATAACCTGGCGATCAATTCCAATTTTTTTCTTTTTTCGTTAGAATGTGACTCGTTTGACGAGAATCGTTTATTTGGACGAAATCGATTTGAAGAGAGACATCTCCTCACTCGCTATGCTACTCGTTCACATTTTTAAAAAAAAAAACCCTTTCTGCTGTCTTGGATCCATGTAATGCCGCATTTCATCAACCGCATTGGGTTTCTTTGAAATCAAGCACAACTTAAGTTCCAATCACCACTTTTCGGGTCTTTCTGGACAGAAGAGTTATTATTATCATTGCCTTCCGATAAGACTCAGAAGATGTAATTGCTACATGTAGTATGACCTTGACCTTTAAAATAGTGCCAACATCTACAGGTCTACCTGCACCTGCTAGTATATATAATAAGAAGTTTGAACATTAAAAAATACTTCAGTTATATATACGTCAAACAACCGGAAGTCTTCCACTCACTGTGACCTTCGCATTTGGCCTGATACGATTACAGTCTGCGCATAGATTAATACATACATCATATCATCAGGCAATTCCAATCATTATTTTCATTTGACTTTTAATTTAAAAATTTACTGCCTAATTAGGAGTTCCCCCCCCCCCTGAAAATTGTCTACTAAAGGACAACCAGACACAGCGATTCCTCAGCATATTTTGCACTGCAAACAGGAAAAGACAACTCGCTGACAATTTAACTGTACATTCTTTAAAAGTTTTCGGAAGCTTCTGTGGATTATAGTAAATTATGATCTGGGAATGCCCGCACAAAAGACCTTTGACAGTCCAATTTGAGTTAGTTCCCTTGATTCGGTATGTTCATCTGAGGACTTTCGTTCTTAAATCGAGAGGATTCCCCGACTTGGATACTTATTATCGTTCCAATATTAGCGTGCCACTTTGCTTGATCGAGCGTGGAAAATTTCACTCACTGATTGGCCGTATGTTTTCAATAAATGTGAGTTTAGATGACCACGCTATGCCATTTTTTCAAAGTAATTGGTCACGGAGAACAAAAGTAAAACTTGTTTCATGAAAATCTACGAAAAGCCCTCGCCCCATACATTTGCATGCTCGATCAAGCAAAGCATCATGCTGTAATTGAAACGATAGTAATTCATCGTCTAAAAGTGGACCTCTAAGAAATTTGCAAAAAAATGCACTCACTCGCACATAAATATCAACGGCAAACTAACAACTTAACATTATGACATACGGGATGATTTCAGCTTTTCCATCGTCAACTTACCATATTTATGTAGCAATATTCCATTATCTCCTGCATATGGTGTTTATATCTCTCAACTTATTCAACACGCACGAGCTTGTTCTGCGTATGATCAGTTATTAAATCGAGACAGGCTACTAACAAGCCAGTTAATGGTGCAGGGGTTTCAACAGTCTCGTTTAAAGTCAGCATTTCGCAAATTCTATGGTCGTTATAATGATCTAGTTTGTCAATAAAACCTATCATTAGGTCAAATGCTGCATGCCTGATTGTTTCATACCGATTGTTAGGCCGTTCTTGGCACACTGATTTTAACTACGGATTACTCTGTTTACCTTATCAAGATATGGTACTCACGACGAGTGTAATCGGTTGACAGGGGATGCTTACTCCTTCTAGGCACCTGATCCCACTTGTGGTACAGTTTATATCCAGGTGTCCGTTTGTGCAACTCTCTCTCTATTTTGTATTCCTTACAGGTGTTATGAGATTGATCACTGTTCATTATCTTCACCTTTCATATGGATAGATGTAGGAGTGGGTAATCAATTGTAGTGAAATTGTCTCGTACATGTACGCTCTTTACAATAGCTTTACTATATATCACTTGATCTACTCTATATATTAATCTAGAGCTAATCCGATAACAATTGCTGCGGGACAATTCGAGAATAATACATGTACAACACAGAAGCTCGCTCTAGTTATGATGGTGAGTTTTGCTGCTAAATGCATTTCATTTAAAATCATAGTAGAATATTATAAATGAAGATTATGCAACTGTCTTGGCAATAAAGTTATAACAAAGAAAATGTTTAGCTCCATATGTTTAATATGAGCATATTACACGAATTGTTTAAGATTTTAGTGTAGAACGAGTCTATCTACAGAAACGTTTACATAAATACATGTCCAGAGTCCTGTACCGCTATCTACCAAATTTTACAACTATATATACATCTTAAAATAAGAGCGTTCATAGACGACGTCTTAAATTATTGGTTTGTTTGTCATCCCTTCGAGAATATGTCACTCATATCGAGACGTCACCAGCTGTAGGTGACGGGCAACATTTAATCCAGTGAGGATTAATTATCGTGCAAACGCCTGTAGAGACACGAGACCTCGGTTATATGGTTTTATCCAAAAGACCCGTGACTCTCACTTCTTAATGCCAAAATTTTGGCAAAAGAGTAGTCACTATTTATGTTAACGTCTTAGGTTTGACACGGTCATGGTACAAGAGAGACTCGAACTTACAAATCTCTGACCTCCGAAGCGACCGGTACGCCTTAGAGTAAGAGCGTTGACAGAAGACATCTTAGGCGAGGTCTTAGAATAAGGACTTTCATAGACGACCTCTAAGAATAAGAGCGTTCATAGAAGACGCCGTTAGAACAAGGATATTCATAGACAACGTCTGAGAATAAGGATGAATAATGATGCTCGTCTTAAATTAAACATTTTCATAGAAGACGTCTTAGAAGGTTCATTGAAAACTGTCGACGTCTTAGAATAAAAATGTTAGGAACCACTAGGTGTTAACCTTCAATACAGAAGAAATATGAAATACTCAGAATTATCGTTTCAATTTATTACATGTATACCCTGTTGAAAACAACAAATATATAGGACACAAGAATTGAAATATACAGTAACATTTTATGTCTGCGGTCAATCACGATTAAGTATATTGATGACGGCAGACAGAGCACTTGCAAAGTTTTGGTAAAAAAAAATAATGATGATCTGTGTGTTATTTGTGTCAAATAACTATAAATACTGAGCACTTTCAATAGTCTTGTTTTGATTTGTGTCATGACCTTTCAACTTCTGATTGAAAAGGTCGGAAGAGTCCATGTGACGTAGTATTAGAATGAGCTTTTGGCGCCTGAACAGACGGAAGTGTCGTAGGCAAATTAGATAGTCCGCCAAACAATGGACTACAGTTACAATTGTCATTATGACTTGAGCAGGGAATGCTGGAATGTGAGTGACCTAGCAATGAGTCTGTAGGGGGTATCATGCTGCAGTTCAATTGTGTCGATGTTGGCAAAGAGTGTGAGATTGGCATCGCAGACGACCGAAGAAGTGCTGCACCCGTCATTCCTGGAATGATCTCGGACCTGGGCCTCAGTGGTCCCGGAGCGGGAAATTGTCCAATGTTAGATCCCGCTCGTTGAAGTCCGATAGAGGAATAATAATTAAAGGGATTAGAGTTGGAAGATGAAATACTGTATGGATAGGAAGCGGCGGCCGCGGCGAGATAGGCGTACAGATGTGGGTCGGCTATACCGTAGGGCCAAGCCATGGCCATGCGCTGTCTTTTGTCTTTCATTCTTCTGTTTTGGAACCAAACCTGAAAAATTGAAAACAGATCCATTGAAGATTTTTCTTTTTAAAAATACATATTTGTATTTAATTTTGCATATATTGTTTGTATGTATACAATTTGATATAATATGCATGTAGCAATTCATCATTTTAAAAAAAAATATTGTTGAAATTCAACAATACCTTGATGGTATTTTCGGGTAGGTTGAGAAGTTTTGCCAACTCGCATCTGCGAGGACGAGAAACATAATTTTCTTTGTAGAATTCTTTTTCTAGTCTTCCAATTTGTTCCCTCGTGAATGCTGTTCTATATCGGCGAACACTGGAGTCGTCTCCGTTCGTTGGCGATTCTGCAAAATATAACAAAAAAACATAAATTAAAACCTTTTTCATTTTATTTCGTTATATGATTAAGATTTAACACATCTTATGCTCCTATTCTGGCCTGGAAAATCATGGGTTATTTTTATTTCTAAATATTGTATGACTAACACTTTAAGATGTGTTGAATATCTTTGAAGTAATTTGAAACAGTTTAATTAACTTCATCAATTTCATGCTTCTTAAGCAAAGGTGCAAAAATTACTGATCGTTAGAGAGCCTAACTGCATGTACAAGAACAGATTGGGAATTAATGATCGAATAATGGATAGTAGGAAATTCTTTACAATTTAAAGCAAAAGACACATTACTAATTAGAATGCAATTACATTGTGATCACTCTTCTGTTTCATTGTTTACAAATGAGGTAATTAGGAAAATACAGATTGCTAGAAAAAAATGGATTTTTTCTTGTAATTGTTAAAAAGAACAATAACAAGAAGAAAAAACATGCTAGGAAATTCATGGCGGTCAATTTTTTAAAAGAAATATGCAGTTTTCTGTGGTTGGAAACTGACGTTCTTCGAGGATAGGATGTCGTTGAAATAATAATTAGTCATAATTAATGAGATCTCCTAACCTAGCATCACACAAATCCGCCTTTAATGTAGATGTCAGTTACATCGTTTAATGACACGTACAAAAAATTGTAGATCTTGTCACACCAGCTCTTTAAATTATTTACGTGGGTTAATTATAGGTGTATGTTAAGTATCATTTCTCTCGTTTTTAATTACTAGAAGTGAAAAATGGAAGATCTGAAGTATGTGCCATCCACAACAAGCAAAGCCTTGTTTTTTCTGAAGAAACCGTACGCTGAGATCTGAATAAACATGTTTTTCTAGTGGATTCTTGGAGAAAGAATAAAGGCTTGATTAATTAATCTTTCATATTTTATTTTACGAGTTAAAGAAGTTTCAAAATGATTCATGACCGATTCTGTTAGAATTTGGATTTGAAATCAGTCGCCAGGAGTTTTGAAACAGCTTGTAAATTTATTCAAGATCATTTACAAACAAAGAAATTTTTAAAAAAAAATTCCAATAATTGATTGATTTGTGTACCGTGATGGATTAGAGAAGAAAACAGTGAAATAAAAGCCAACTGCAGAAATCTAATCTCAAAATAAAACCACAGAAATTAAAACATTTCAGACCTCATGAATAATTTATTTATAAAGAAAATACCATTTATGACTGAATTTTTCTTTATGTAATAAAGACATTTGTCGCGACACCGTTTGACAAATTTTATGGCTATTTTTTCTCTCAATAGATAATGGTTTAAATTGTTATTGGAATGTGTAATAATGACAATTCAAATACTAAACACTATGAATATTAAGGATTTTTTCTCTTAAAAATGCTCAGATTAATTGAAAAATACAGAAAAATATTTCAGATGTTCATACGAATATTAAAAAATATGCAATGTCTTAATAATTCGTGCGCTAGATAGCAGACTGCAGATATGCGACTACAAAATGGTAAAGATTGGAAACAAACCTTTGCCGCTGTCTGAGGAGAGAATTGTGTCTTTGCAGTCTTTAAGGTCTCCATCGTTGGAGAATTTGTGTTGAGAAGTTGGACTGTTCAGCAGAGAATCACTGTCTGATATTACATCGTCCTCGTCTGACGGAACCATGTCTGAGAGTCTCGCATCCGTCTGCATCTTAAAGTCCAAAGAATTTTGTCGCGAGAAATGTGTTAAATCAGCGCTCTTGACTTTATCACTAGGGCTTTCATGAAGTCGATATTCTCCCATTGCTGTACGGTGCATCATTTTTCATCCAAGTCCTGATATTTTTCACCCCAAAATTATTTCATTTATTCCTTGAAAACACGACGTGTTCTTGAATGTCTTGCTGGTTGTTGAAGTCGCGAGGTGCCGACAACGAGTAGCGGAGGACAGTGCACCTCCAAATGAAGTCATTAACAACAAACAAGTTATATCTATATCTGTTTAAATAAGTCACATTACTTGTCAAGCCTGTTGTTGTCATTTTAGATGCAGAGACGAGCTCTATAACTAATTAAGGGGCGGGGGCAACTGTCAAAAGCCTCACCTGCGCAAGTGGTCGTGCGAAGTTATTGGACGGTTTTAAAGCGAAACCGTTCCCATTTTTATGATCTCCCGTCTACTGTGGATTTTTTTCAAATTAATAATCTTTTTCATCAAAACATGTTCATTTATTAAATTTGATTGCACCTTCTATGGTAAACCATCCTATGATATATTTGCTAATTTTTGTTGACGAAATTGACACGAGGTGGGTTCGTTTTACCGGATAACTATATTGATAATTCTAGAAATCGACATTTTGACGAATTTTGATAACATATTAGATCCAGTAGATTAAGAGCTCAATTGAGCAGTGTAATACTTTGATAAACGCACTGAATATTTAAAGTCCAAAACTACTTTTGAGCAATTATGTCAAATTTCCCATCATTTTATTCACAAGGTCAGTATAATGGAAGAAAACAAATTAGCATCAGCGTGTTGATTTCCCATTAGGTGGAAAACCGTAACCGAACGTTCATTAATTACTAAACAAGGTGCGATGCGGACATTCTGGCTACTAGACATGGCAACTGTCCTGCAGAAACAATATGGCGTTGTGCGTGTTATATTTCGATGTCCAGTTAGCCCCAAGGTACATGTAAAACACCTTTATCGTGTGAAAATTAATTCCTGTCTGTACCCAATTGCCTGAGAAATTTTGTAATTATTTGCAGGTCAAGCTTCATTTTGGTACTTATCATACAGGAGATTCTTTCATTAGTCTGCCCATGACAGACGTTAATGCCCGGATGTAATGACCAGTCAAACAACCGTTGATGAACAATTTATTTCTCTAAGCATATGTTCAGTACTTTTACATTATTCATAGACATATTCCAATTCAACTGTCTACGATACTCTTTGTCGTCAACAAAAATCTATAATTTCGATTTCTGTACAACAAAGGTATTGTTAAAAGCAAGTAGTTTAAGAGAAGAAATTTGATTTTCAAATTGAAACAAATATGTGCATTTATTTGATTATTTATTTTGCAATAGGGTATGTCACTAAATTTATTTTTAATTTGATTGCTTTACAAAATATCCGTAATCGTGATTAGGGATTAACAGTTACGCAGTCAAACACTGATTACGTACAATGTGGTGAGAAATTTAAAAAAAACCAAACAAAGAAATTATATAAGACCCTCCTTACGAAAATCAAACAATACGTGTAGAAAATCACAGTGAATTATTGTGAAAATAATTTTTCATTCATTCCCGACCGATAACCAGAGATACCAGAATAAGGAAACGCATATTTTACTTTTTAAGATGTCTGCTAACGGGAATATTTTTATATATATTTTAAAAACGAAGTCGTTTTAAATGAAACTTTCTGACGCGTGCACAAAATTGGGATAGTAAAAGCACTGAAATAAGGAATTAAAATCATCGTCAATAGGCTAATTTAAAGCAATAACTTAACTGATACAGGATCATAATATCGGAAAAACGCCCTCAAAAATTCCAATTATTGTGTGGCAGTCGTTTGATTTCAGAGGGTCGTGTTATTACTGTAGGGTTTATGAGGACTGGTACGACGTCCTACAGGACCGCATCATGAATGACTTCTGAACGCAACAAGCACGAACAGAAAACCATCAACAGGCAAACACCGTGAGCCACAACACTATACACAAAGAAAATCGAAAATTTTCTTCTTTTTCTAATATGATAGTACATGAAGTTTGTAAAAGAAAACCCTGATATCTTAATTGCAAGCATTTAATCGAATCTACTACCCGGTGACTACACACAGGGAAACAAGAATCACGATTATCAAACACTAACACGTTCTGATTCCAGATATTCTGAAAGGTCAAGGAGACACGGCAATTTGTCTGTAATCAAGCTGAGACAAGGTGTTTGTTTCTGAAAAAAGAGACTTTTCAAATTGATGATATATGCAATTCTTAATTTGTATTACTTCGGTATAATTCCAGCTAATTCTCTACGAGCAACATCTTGGCATCATGATAAACACACACAGGAAGAAAAGATAAATGATAATCCAACAAGTGTTACTATTTATAAGTGAAAGTATGACTTATAGAATAAACACGTTTAATCAGCTTTCAGGTAAATTACATTTTAATTACAACTTAACAATGTGAAAACATAATTTGGACGATGATGTTACATTCATCTTCATTTTCATGTTTTCCTTAGTATATTTACAGGGAAAATGATAAATACATCGTTAAATGTGATGTCTGACATTTTAGTATATTTTAATTGTTTTAGTATATCTTGACTGCAGGTTTGACATCTCCTGAACGACTTCAGAATAGGAGGGATAGTCCAAGTGCGTTTGGTGTTACGTTTGGTCTAGATGTTAATGAAAAATCTTATGCGATTTTGATTATATATATGTATTCTTGTAGAAGGTTTAGAAGGGTCCAATTCATTGTACAATTTATTTTCAGTAAACTTTTCACCTAATAATTTGTTAAATATGGTAATGGAATTTAAATGACATGAACTGATTTCATAAATTAAAACTGTAGAGCTGCAATTATCACTGAATTTAATTAATTATTGTAACATTTTTGGTCTTGTGAAGACAGCGGTTATAAATTAATTAAATTTTTGCCTGGATTGATATTCATAATGTAAAACCTCTTTGACTGGTTTCTGTCCTTTTTCCATTGGAAATTGTCAAATTATATCTGCCTACCTACAGAATTTATGTAATATGGACGCAGACTCGAATGCAATTATCTTGATTTTAATTGTAAAGCAAAACATTTGTATAGAATTTTGCGTACAATATTTTACGCCCTTTAAGAAAAAAAAACCTCTGCACATCAAGCACGACATAAGGTAGACTTAATATCGCTATGTGGATTGTTTAACCTTCAGACTATCGTATGATGGTGCTACTGCAATGTTAGTTTAGGTTAATAATCTCAAATAGAATGACGAATCTTTCTTAATGTCTGCGTGATGTCTAGAAATACATTTCCACAATTTGAAGCTAATATATGTTGATTAAAAGCTGTTCATAATCGCTCCACACTAAATGAATATTAGTTGCCATTACAATAATTAACAGTGATAAAGTTTCAACTTGTGCCTGCATTGTTCAGCTGAAATACTCTACCCGGTATTTTCAGGACTTATTCGGTGTTTCATGTACAATTCTACCAATGAACATTTCATCATCTTTTCATTTTCGATTCCTGTGTGTAAAACTATTGAAAGGAATATTTGTATTATCTTGAGTATTCACCAAAAGTTACACGGACTATGAGTCAAACAATTGTCCATAGTAAAACAAAATTGAAAGGTCAACCAACAAGAGACCCATATACCACAACGCTCACCAGAGTAACCTCGCTCATGATGCAACAAAAGCCTAAAATTCTAAACCCCCATTGTGGTCCCGTCGTGGCTCAAGACAAGCACAAAACGAGGATGATGAATTGTAACTTTGTAGATCTCTTAGTTTTCTTAGATATTCTATTGTAAGCTGTACACCATCAATTATTGAGTCCCTGCTGAAGGTTATAGTTCAAATAAACTTGATTACCACGATATGAGGATGCTTGCATACATGAAAAAGTGAATTAACGAACAGTGATCAATATCACAATTCCTATATCGTTATTGTTTGTATTCACGGAAGAACATATATCGAGCGACAATAACCTCGGGGACAGTTATGTATTAATTTGACATAGTGCAGGCTTGTCATTTTGAGAAAAATTAAGATGGTTCTATCCATATTCTAAGAAAATATCATGACCCCATTCTGTCTTTGAGGGTCATGGTTTGAACACAGCAGAGCGTTTCTAATTGAAAGAATTTTTTAGATGTTTTAATCAATTAACCCTATTCCTTATTATTTCCCTTTAAATTAAAAGGTTTCTGAGATGTTTTAATCAATTAACCATATTCCTTATTATATCCTTTTCAAACGGCGATTTGGTCCTTCATTTGGACAAACTTTAATCCACTTCACATTGGGTGCTTTTTATCAAGTGTGGTTGACATTTTCCCACTGGTTCTTGCGAAGAAGTTGAACAAGAGCACCGCAAATGGTACATAATACGCCCATGGAAATGCTTATATAGGGTGTTTTTCTTACACCATGATTTGTAGAACTTTGCTTCAGGTAGTATCGGCCATCATCAGGCTGTGACATATTTTCTTTGCATTGTATGAATATATGAGGCTAAACTGTGACAAGAGGTAGATAGACAAACCAAGAGTTTGGGTGTAAAATATTTCCCCAAGTTCAACAACCTAAATATTGAAAACATCAAAGAAAATCAAAATTTGTTGAGAACAAAATCCTTGCAACATGATCTAGAGTGATCCACAAAGAAGCTACACGAAAGGTGACGAACAGTGATCAATCTCAATGATAGGTTGTATTGGGAAACTAAATCGTTTTAACGACTATAGAATTTGCTATATGCAGACTTTAAAGGAATCTATTGAAACCCCTGTACCATCAACTTGTTTTTCAGTAGCCTGCCTCGATTTAAAAACTGATCATACGCAGAACAAGCTCTTGCGTATCGAATCAGTTGAGATATATAAACACCATATGCCTATGATAATGGAATATTCCTACATAAAGATAGGGAAGCTGAAATCATCCCATTTATCATAACGTTGAGTTGTTAGTTTGCCGATAATATTTATTTTCAATAAAATATCTAAGTATGAAGCAGAAGTGGACGACTCTGTTACTGTAAAGTATTCTCTGCTATGTATGTTACATCCTGTGCACCTCGGCCCTCCTCTGGTGTTTCCCCTGCTCTCATGTTTGTATTCTTTATTAGTTTTATGAGATTGGTCATTGTTTATTTCAATTTGGCCTTCCCTTTCATCATTATGATAGTGAAAATGATACACTCATTACGCAAGTTTCAAGCTTGATATGTAACAGAGAAATGACACTAGAAAACTGACACGGTCAGCAAGGGACCCGCTGAGGGTTATTAGAGGAAAGTGACATCTATATTTGATATAGCAATGTTTGGGGCTGGTATATATGTTAGAATTGATAATATTCAAAGATACATTGGAATGCAAATTTGTGCAAAAGGAATCATGAAGCATATTTATGAGAGACTGATGCAAATTTAAATTACTTCTGTTTGACACACACTCATCCTCAACAGAGTGCTACTAAATCCCACTGTAATAGGGGATTCAAAATGGATAACTGGTACAAAATGTGGTACATACTATTCGAGAAATGATTTTTGACATATTGATGTCTAGGAAAATGAAATTCTGACATCGGGGGTCTAAGCGTTATTATACACATATGATAGAAGTGTTCTACATTTTTAAATCAGAAATCAATAGAATATGTCTTTACATACATAGGTGAGACATTTTCCATTATTCCTAGCAGAGACATACCATGTATGCGCTAAAAAATCATAAACAAATATCAAAATACTCACGTAGAAAGTTCGGTAACAGTAATGAATAGGGTACACTCATTTTGTATCTATTTTGTGGCTTTCTTTATTAAAAGGAACAGTTCTCTAAGGAGCAACGTGCAATTAGTACATAATTCAATGAAGCAGTTTTACTTTGTAACTGGATATAAGAAATTTTATTCCGATCCCGATCGAGATTTGTTGACTGGGAATGACGTGTTAATTCAATATACGGTACATGTAACAGCAAGCATTTTTTATATCACATTTAAAAAACACCAAAAACATACACATACACAATGTTATAGTTATTTTTTGTAAATTTTCTATATCAATACAAAACATATCATAATTCAAATTGAATTATCTCCCTTAGACAGTGGTAAATAGATACAGTCATAATAAGATTGATTGATTGATTGATTGTATCTTGCTTAACGTCTCACTCGAGAATTTTTCACTCATATGGAGACGTCACCAAGACCGGTGAAGGGCTTCAAA